>NC_091995.1:1647052-1722751 GCF_044704955.1 Pristiophorus japonicus | reverse complement strand
CTCCGTACACTGTCACCTATCTCCCCACACTGTCACCTATCACCGTACACTGTCACCTATCTCTCCACACTGTCACCTATCTCCTCATACTGTCACCTATCTCCGTACACTGTCACCTATCTCCGTACACTGTCACCTATCTCCCCACACTGTCACCTATCTCTCCACACTGTCACCTATCTCCCCACACTGTCACCTATCTCTCCACACTGTCACCTATCTCTCACACTGTCACCTATCTCCCCACACTGTCACCTATCTCCGTACACTGTCACCTATCTCCCCACACTGTCACCTATCTCCGTACACTGTCACCTATCTCCGTACACTGTCACCTATCTCCCCACACTGTCACCTATCTCCGTACACTGTCACCTATCTCCGTACACTGTCACCTATCTCCCCACACTGTCACCTATCTCCCTACACTGTCACCTATCTCCCCACACTGTCACCTATCTCCCTACACTGTCACCTATCTCTCCCACACTGTCACCTATCTCCCCACACTGTCACCTATCTCCGTACACTGTCACCTATCTCCGTACACTGTCACCTATCTCCCCACACTGTCACCTATCTCTCCACACTGTCACCTATCTCCTCACACAGTCACCTATCTCCCCACACTGTCACCTATCTCCGTACACTGTCACCTATCTCCGTACACTGTCACCTATCTCCTCACACTGTCACCTATCTCCCCACACTGTCACCTATCTCCCCACACTGTCACCTATCTCCCCACACTGTCACCTATCTCCCCACACTGTCACCTATCTCCCCACACTGTCACCTATCTCCCCACACTGTCACCTATCTCCCACACTGTCACCTATCTCCTCACACTGTCACCTATCTCCCCACACTGTCACCTATCTCCGTACACTGTCACCTATCTCCGTACACTGTCACCTATCTCCCCACACTGTCACCTATCTCCCCACACTGTCACCTATCTCCCCACACTGTCACCTATCTCCGTACACTGTCACCTATCTCCGTACACTGTCACCTATCTCCGTACACTGTCACCTATCTCCCCACACTGTCACCTATCTCCCCACACTGTCACCTATCTCCGTACACTGTCACCTATCTCCCCACACTGTCACCTATCTCCCCACACTGTCACCTATCTCCCCACACTGTCACCTATCTCCCCACACTGTCACCTATCTCCGTACACTGTCACCTATCTCCCCACACTGTCACCTATCTCCGTACACTGTCACCTATCTCCCCACACTGTCACCTATCTCCCCACACTGTCACCTATCTCCCCACACTGTCACCTATCTCCGTACACTGTCACCTATCTCCCCACACTGTCACCTATCTCCCCACACTGTCACCTATCTCCGTACACTGTCACCTATCTCCGTACACTGTCACCTATCTCCCCACACTGTCACCTATCTGCGTATACTGTCACCTATCTCCGTACACTGTCACCTATCTCCCCACACTGTCACCTATCTCCCCACACTGTCACCTATCTCCGTACTCTGTCACCTATCTCCCCACACTGTCACCTATCTCCCCACACTGTCACCTATCTCCGTACTCTGTCACCTATCTCCCCACACTGTCACCTATCTCCGTACTCTGTCACCTATCTCCCCACACTGTCACCTATCTCCGTACACTGTCACCTATCTCCCCACACTGTCACCTATCTCCCTACACTGTCACCTATCTCCCCACACTGTCACCTATCTCCCCACACTGTCACCTATCTCCGTACACTGTCACCTATCTCCCCACACTGTCACCTATCACCGTACACTGTCACCTATCTCTCCACACTGTCACCTATCTCCTCATACTGTCACCTATCTCCCCACACTGTCACCTATCTCCCCACACTGTCACCTATCTCCCCACACTGTCACCTATCTCCCCACTCTGTCACCTATCTCCCCACACTGTCACCTATCTCCGTACACTGTCACCTATCTCCGTACACTGTCACCTATCTCCCCACACTGTCACCTATCTCCGTACACTGTCACCTATCTCCCCACACTGTCACCTATCTCCCCACACTGTCACCTATCTCCCCACACTGTCACCTATCTCCGTACACTGTCACCTATCTCCCCACACTGTCACCTATCTCCCCACACTGTCACCTATCTCTCCACACTGTCACCTATCTCCTCACACTGTCACCTATCTCCCCACACTGTCACCTATCTCCGTACACTGTCACCTATCTCCGTACACTGTCACCTATCTCCCCACACTGTCACCTATCTCCGTACACTGTCACCTATCTCCGTACACTGTCACCTATCTCCTCACACAGTCACCTATCTCCCCACACTGTCACCTATCTCCTCACACAGTCACCTATCTCCCCACACTGTCACCTATCTCCCCACACTGTCACCTATCTCCCTACACTGTCACCTATCTCCCCACACTGTCACCTATCTCCCCACACTGTCACCTATCTCTCCACACTGTCACCTATCTCCTCACACAGTCACCTATCTCCCCACACTGTCACCTATCTCCGTACACTGTCACCTATCTCCGTACACTGTCACCTATCTCTCCACACTGTCACCTATCTCCTCACACAGTCACCTATCTCCCCACACTGTCACCTATCTCCGTACACTGTCACCTATCTCCGTACACTGTCACCTATCTCCGTACACTGTCACCTATCTCCCCACACTCTCACCTATCTCCCCACACTGTCACCTATCTCCGTACACTGTCACCTATCTCCCCACACTGTCACCTATCTCCCCACACTGTCACCTATCTCCCCACACTGTCACCTATCTCCCCACACTGTCACCTATCTCCCCACACTGTCACCTATCTCCGTACACTGTCACCTATCTCCCCACACTGTCACCTATCTCCCCACACTGTCACCTATCTCCCCACACTGTCACCTATCTCCGTACACTGTCACCTATCTCCCCACACTGTCACCTATCTCCCCACACTGTCACCTATCTCCGTACACTGTCACCTATCTCCGTACACTGTCACCTATCTCCCCACACTGTCACCTATCTCCGTACACTGTCACCTATCTCCGTACACTGTCACCTATCTCCCCACACTGTCACCTATCTCCCCACACTGTCACCTATCTCCGTACACTGTCACCTATCTCCCCACACTGTCACCTATCTCCCCACACTGTCACCTATCTCCGTACACTGTCACCTATCTCCCCACACTGTCACCTATCTCCGTACTCTGTCACCTATCTCCCCACACTGTCACCTATCTCCGTACACTGTCACCTATCTCCCCACACTGTCACCTATCTCCGTACACTGTCACCTATCTCCCCACACTGTCACCTATCTCCCCACACTGTCACCTATCTCCGTACACTGTCACCTATCTCCCCACACTGTCACCTATCTCCGTACACTGTCACCTATCTCTCCACACTGTCACCTATCTCCTCATACTGTCACCTATCTCCCCACACTGTCACCTATCTCCCCACACTGTCACCTATCTCCCCACACTGTCACCTATCTCCCCACACTGTCACCTATCTCCCCACACTGTCACCTATCTCCGTACACTGTCACCTATCTCCGTACACTGTCACCTATCTCCCCACACTGTCACCTATCTCCGTACACTGTCACCTATCTCCGTACACTGTCACCTATCTCCCCACACTGTCACCTATCTCCGTACACTGTCACCTATCTCCCCACACTGTCACCTATCTCCGTACACTGTCACCTATCTCCGTACACTGTCACCTATCTCCGTACACTGTCACCTATCTCCCCACACTGTCACCTATCTCCGTACACTGTCACCTATCTCCGTACACTGTCACCTATCTCCCCACACTGTCACCTATCTCCGTACACTGTCACCTATCTCCGTACAACTGTCACCTATCTCCCCACACTGTCACCTATCTCCGTACACTGTCACCTATCTCCGTACACTGTCACCTATCTCCGTACACTGTCACCTATCTCCCCACACTGTCACCTATCTCCGTACACTGTCACCTATCTCCGTACACTGTCACCTATCTCCGTACACTGTCACCTATCTCCCCACACTGTCACCTATCTCCCCACACTGTCACCTATCTCCGTACACTGTCACCTATCTCCGTACACTGTCACCTATCTCCCCACACTGTCACCTATCTCCCCACACTGTCACCTATCTCCGTACACTGTCACCTATCTCCGTACACTGTCACCTATCTCCGTACACTGTCACCTATCTCCCCACACTGTCACCTATCTCCGTACACTGTCACCTATCTCCGTACACTGTCACCTATCTCCCCACACTGTCACCTATCTCCCTACACTGTCACCTATCTCCCCACACTGTCACCTATCTCCCTACACTGTCACCTATCTCCCCACACTGTCACCTATCTCCCCACACTGTCACCTATCTCCGTACACTGTCACCTATCTCCGTACACTGTCACCTATCTCCCCACACTGTCACCTATCTCCGTACACTGTCACCTATCTCCGTACACTGTCACCTATCTCCGTACACTGTCACCTATCTCCCCACACTGTCACCTATCTCCATACACTGTCACCTATCTCCGTACACTGTCACCTATCTCCCCACACTGTCACCTATCTCCGTACACTGTCACCTATCTCCGTACACTATCACCTATCTCCGTACACTGTCACCTATCTCCCCACACTGTCACCTATCTCCATACACTGTCACCTATCTCCGTACACTGTCACCTATCTCCATACACTGTCACCTATCTCCCCACACTGTCACCTATCTCCCCACACTGTCACCTATCTCCCACACTGTCACCTATCTCCGTACACTGTCACCTATCTCCGTACACTGTCACCTATCTCCGTACACTGTCACCTATCTCCCCACACTGTCACCTATCTCCGTACACTGTCACCTATCTCCGCACACTGTCACCTATCTCCGTACACTGTCACCTATCTCCGTACACTGTCACCTATCTCCCCACACTGTCACCTATCTCCCCACACTGTCACCTATCTCCATACACTGTCACCTATCTCCGTACACTGTCACCTATCTCCCTACACTGTCACCTATCTCCGTACACTGTCACCTATCTCCCCACACTGTCACCTATCTCCCACACTGTCACCTATCTCCCCACACTGTCACCTATCTCCCCACACTGTCACCTATCTCCCCACACTGTCACCTATCTCCCCACACTGTCACCTATCTCCCCACACTGTCACCTATCTCCGTACACTGTCACCTATCTCCCTACACTGTCACCTATCTCCCACACTGTCACCTATCTCCGTACACTGTCACCTATCTCCGTACACTGTCACCTATCTCCCCACACTGTCACCTATCTCCCTACACTGTCACCTATCTCCCCACACTGTCACCTATCTCCCCACACTGTCACCTATCTCCCCACACTGTCACCTATCTCCTCACACTGTCACCTATCTCCCACACTGTCACCTATCTCCCCACACTGTCACCTATCTCCCCACACTGTCACCTATCTCCCCACACTGTCACCTATCTCCCTACACTGTCACCTATCTCCCTACACTGTCACCTATCTCCTCACACTGTCACCTATCTCCCCACACTGTCACCTATCTCCGCACACTGTCACCTATCTCCCCTACACTGTCACCTATCTCTGTACACTGTCACCTATCTCCGTACACTGTCACCTATCTCCGTACACTGTCACCTATCTCCCCACACTGTCACCTATCTCCCTACACTGTCACCTATCTCTCCACACTGTCACCTATCTCCCCACACTGTCACCTATCCTATCTACGTACACTGTCACCTATCTCCCCACACTGTCACCTATCTCCCCACACTGTCACCTATCTCCGTACACTGTCACCTATCTCTCCACACTGTCACCTATCTCCCCACACTGTCACCTATCTCCCCACACTGTCACCTATCTCCCCACACTGTCACCTATCTCCCCACACTGTCACCTATCTCCCCACACAGTCACCTATCTCCCAACACTGTCACCTATCTCCGTACACTGTCACCTATCTCCCCACACTGTCACCTATCTCCGTACACTGTCACCTATCTCCCCACACTGTCACCTATCTCCCCACACTTTCACCTATCTCCGTACACTGTCACCTATCTCCGTACACTGTCACCTATCTCCCTACACTGTCACCTATCTCCCCACACTGTCACCTATCTCCCCACACTGTCACCTATCTCCGTACACTGTCACCTATCTCCCCACACTGTCACCTATCTCCGTACACTGTCACCTATCTCCCCACACTGTCACCTATCTCCCCACACTGTCACCTATCTCCCCACACTGTCACCTATCTCCCCACACTGTCACCTATCTCCCCACACTGTCACCTATCTCCGTACACTGTCACCTATCTCCCAACACTCTCTCACTTACAGCCTGCTGCAACACAGCCTGCTGGATCATATCCTTCAACATACCCTGAACGATGTCACAGGATGTTAAATATAAAAATTGCAATAATAGATAGAGCGAGAGTGACATATTCCTCATCCATGTCCACTCCAGTGCCTCGGCTATACTTGCCAAAGACCGCCCTAAGTGGAGGAAGTGCATCCGGGAGGGCGCTGAGCACCTCGAGTCTCGTCCCCGAGAGCATGCAGAAACCAAGCGCAGGCAGCGGAAGGAGCGTGCGGCAAACCAGTCCCACCCTCCCCTTCCCTCAACCACTATCTGTCCCACCTGTGACAGGAACTGTGGCTCTCGTAATGGACTGTTCAGTCACCTAAGGAGTTATTTTAAGAGTGGAAGCAAGTCTTCCTCCTTTCCGAGGGACTCTGATGATGATGATGTTGAAAATGCGTATTGTATAATAAAATCAAGCAGCACATTTGAAGTGCAATAGACCTCAGGATATAAATATCTGCCCAACAGAAAGTGTTTTAATGGGTGCAGATTTTCAATGGTTCGGAATTTTCACCCCTTTAATTGAAACGGGGTTTAAGGTAAGGGGAAAGTCTCTCAGTGAAAGTCTGGGTGAAAGTGTGGAGATGGGTCATGTTGTCCACATTGTAAAATGACACCTGTCCGCCCTCATAGTCCAGGTACACCCCGATCTTCCGGGGTTTGGGAAGCGAGTGGAGGAGGGTGGGAGGGGAGGTACAAGCCCAATAGTCAGTTCCGTTTATCAGTACCACAATCCAGTATCCATCTTCACAGTCGCTGCTGTGATCTTCGCCTGTCTGTTGATGGATTCTTTCGCCAGGCTCACTGTCCACTTGATCTTGTTCCCCACCTCCACCTCCCAGTAGTGTCTCCCCGCCGTGAAGCCCTCGGAGCCCAGGACGCTGACACAGGTGCTGAACCTCCCTGGGTTGTCATAGAAACATAGAAAATAGGTGCAGGAGTAGGCCATTCGGCCCTTCGAGCCTGCACCGCCATTCAATAAGATCATGGCTGATCATTCCCTCAGTACCCCTTTCCTGCTTTCTCTCCATACCCATTGATCCCTTTAGCCATAAGGGCCATATCTAACTCTTGAATATATCCAATGAACTGGCATCAACAACTCTCTGTGGTAGGGAATTCCACAGGTTAACAACTCTGAGTGAAGAAGTTTCTCCTCATCTCAGTCCTAAATGGAATACTTCTTATCCGAAGACTATGTCCCCTGGTTCTGGTCTTCCCCAACATCGGGAACATTCTTCCCGCATCTAACCTGTCCAGTCAGAATCTTATGTGTTTCTATGAGATCCCCTCTCATCCTTCTAAACTCCAGTGAATACAGGCCCAGTCTATCCAGTCTCTCCTCATATGACAGTCCTGCCATCCCGGGAATCAGTCTGGTGAACCTTCACTGCATTGCCTCAATAGCAAGAACGTCCTTCCTCAGATTAGGAGACTAAAACTAACACAATATTCCAGGTGAGGCCTCACTAAGGCCCTGTACAACTGCAGTAAGACCTCCCTGCTCCTATATTCAAATCCCCTAGCTATGAAGGTCAACATACCATTTGCCTTCTTCACCGCCTGCTGTACCTGCATGCCAACTTTCAATGACGGAGATGTCCTGCCATCTCTCACCATGGCTCACGCTGGTCAGGTTGTCGGACAGGATGAGCTTAGGGTGGGCGATGTCTGGATCCAGAATCAGGGCCGCTGAAGCTTTGGAGAGAAGTGGGGAGGAATTGAAACATTACTTCGAAATGGGTATCATTCAATCAAATTCAATTAAATAGAGAAACCGAGCTCAGCGAGCTTGCAACTATTTTGTGTAAAATCATAAATCAAGTGCCCCCTTAATACTGGGGGGGGCACTAAAACTGACAATTAAACCAATTAACTTTTAACTAGAGACAAAACTCAAGTTAGAATTTGGTTGCCAGGGGTGAATGATGCACTCCAGTCCCTCCGGCGCCCACCTCTCATGGAAGGCCGCGAGCGTACTCCGCGTACACCGCGTGTTCCATCTCCAGGGACACCCTGGCTCGGATGTAACCGCGGAAGAGAGGCAGGCAGTCGGGCTGAATGACCCCCTCGACCGCCCGCTGCCTGGGCCGGCTGATGACCCCCTTGGCCAGGCCCAGGAGCAGTCCCACGAGGAGGCCCTCGAACCTACCCGCTCCCCTCTGCCCAGGGTGCCCAAAGATCAGGAGTGTGGGACTGAAAGGCAGCCAGACATTGGAAGAGGGGCTGCAACCTCACACACTGTACCTACAGGTGGAACATGGACTCCTCCAGACCGCAAAAATTACAGGCGGCCTGGGAGCCCGTGAACCGGCTTAAAAACCGATTGCACGGGACTGCTCCGTGCACCACCCTCCAGGCCAAGTCCCCGATAAATAGAGGGAGGTCTCCCGCATAGAGAACACTCAATTGGGGACCCCCACCTCCTCCGGACGGCAAGATAGTTCACTATGGCATGCCCGGATGGCAGGCGAGGATGGCAAAGTTGAGAGTGTGCAGGAGCAGCCCGTACAGGAAACCCCTCCGCGCAGAACTGAAATGCACGGAGGGGATTTCCCGGAGGAGGCTCAAGTTGTGAGGCGCCGGCTCCCGAGGGAGGTTTCGGGGCTTGGCACCGATGAGGAATTCCGTCCGGACGGGGGTCAGTTCGGACGGGATCGCCCCACGTGCTTGAGCCTCCTCGACGCACCTAACGGAGTCGGGGCTCAGAGCTGTTTTTAGCGACTCGATGGCATCGGCCGCGCGGCGGACGCCGGCCCAGGATAGGGGCCGTGCCTGCTCCTCAGGCCCCATCCAGCCCGCTCCTCCGCCATCGAGCAGGTCCCTGACCTTGGTCACCTCGCCAAACACAGCCCTCTTATCCACCGCCATCTAAAACCGCGGTCGTGGAGGTACGGAGTCCTGAGCAGCGGCTCCTGAAGGACAGCCGCCACTCCAGACGGGGGAGAACTGCGCTCGGTGTCGACTCTGTTCCAGACCCTGGTGAGTTCCTGGTAAAAGACAGGCAGCCCCTACATGGCAGTCCGGACGCCTCCAGGTTTCAGCGAGCTTACAGCCCTGGCACCGATGGTGGTGTATAGGGCAGTGGACGTTCTGACATCCTTTATTTTCTGTACTTGAAATATACATAGCTCCGAAACAAAGTTATCCTGAATATACATTCGTTAATTTGAGACCTGCCGTTACCTTGTTGTCCATCAGATATTGAACAGGGATTTGAAATATTTCACTTTAATATTACTTTAAAGTTAGTTTGCAGGTGCAGCAGGTAATCAGGAAGGCGAATGGAATGTTGGCCTTCATTGCGAGAGGGATGGAGTACAAAAGCAGGGAGGTCCTGCTGCAACTGTACAGGGTATTGGTGAGGCCGCACCTGGAGTACTGCGTACAGTTTTGGTCACCTTACTTAAGGAAGGATATACTAGCTTTGGAGGGGGTACAGAGACGATTCACTAGGCTGATTCTGGAGATGAGGGGGTTACCTTATGATGATAGATTGAGTAGACTGGGTCTTTACTCGTTGGAGTTCAGAAGGATGAGGGGTGGATCTTATAGAAACATTCAAAATAATGAAAGGGATAGACAAGATAGAGGTGGAGAGGTTGTTTCCACTGGTCGGGGAGACTAGAACTAGGGGGCACAGCCTCAAAATACGGGGGGAGCCAATTTAAAACCGAGTTGAGAAGGAATTTCTTTTCCCAGAGGGTTGTGAATCTGTGGAATTCTCTGCCCAAGGAAGCAGTTGAGGCTAACTCATTGAATGTATTCAAATCACAGATAGATAGATTTTTAACCAATAAGGGAATTAAGGGTTACGGGGAGCGGGCGGGTAAGTGGAGCTGAGTCCACGGCCAGATCAGCCATGATCTTTTTGAATGGCGGAGCAGGTTCGAGGGGCTAGATGGCCTACTCCTGTTCCTAATTCTTATGTTCTTATGTTCTAATCCCTTGAACAGACTTTGAACGTATTAAAAGTACTTACCAAAAGTGGTAGCAAATAAACTAGAATATTATTCTGCGTTACACCTTAATTTAATTATAAGAAATTCTTCAGAATGTACTAGTCACTGCAAGCAAACAGAACATTTGGTGTTTCAATATATACATAAATCCTTAGTCTTCAAGAAGTCAAGTACCCAAACTGTTCCTTTCGTACTGTGTAGGTAATGTTCCACCTCACAGTCAACAAGCTCCCCGCTGGAGTGGAACTAAACTACAGAACCAATGGGAATCTGTTCAACCTTCGTCATCTCTAGGCCAGGTCCAAGACCACCCCAACCTCTGTCGTCGAGCTACAGTACGCGTCTGCGCACATACAGAGGCTGAACTCCAGGGCATAGTCGACATCTTAACTGAGGCATACGAAAGCATGGGCCTTACGCTAAACATTTGTCAGACAAATGTCCTCCACCAACCTGGCCCCACCGTACAGCACTGCCCCCCCCAGTCATCAAGATCCACAGCACGGCCCTGGACAACGTGGACCATTTCCCATACATCGGGAGCCCCTTATCAACAAAAGCAGACATTGACGAGATTCGACACCAGCTCCAGTGCGCCAATGCAGCCTTTGGCCGCCTGAGGAAAAGAGTGTTCGAAGATCAGTCCCTCAAATCTGCCACCAAGCTCATGGTCTACAGGGCTGTAGTGATACCCGCCCTCCTGTATGGCTCAGAGACATGGACCATGTACAGTAGACACCTCAAGTCGCTGGAGAGATACCAACAACGATGTCTCCGAAAGACCCTGCAAATCCCCTGGGAGGACAGGCGCACCAACGTTAGCGTCCTCGACCAGGCCCAACATCCCCAGCATCGAAGCACTGACCACACTCGATCAGCTCCGCTGGGCGGGCCACATTGTCCGCGTGCCTGACACGAGACTCCCAAAGCAAGCGTCCTACTCGGAACTCCTTCACGGCAAGCAAGCCAAAGGTGGGCAGAGGAAACGTTACAGGGACACCCTCAAAGCCTCCCTGATAAAGTGCGACATCCCCACCGACACCTGGGAGTCCCTGGCCAAAGACCAGTCCGCCCTAAGTGGAGGAAGTGCATCCGGAAGGGTGCTGAGCACTTCGAGTCTCGTCGCCTTGAGCATGCAGAAATCAAGCGCAGGCAGCGGAAGGAGCGTGCGGTAAACCTGTCCCACATGCGACAGAGAGTTAATTCCCGCATTGGACTGTTCAGCCCCCTAAGAACTCATTTTTAGAGCAGAAGCAAGTGTTGGTTCCGAGAGACTGCCCATGACGATGAAATAAAGAAAGGGGACAGAGTGTAGTGTGACAAAATTTTCAGATGACACAAAGATTAGTGGGAAAACGGGTTGTGTAGAGGACACAGAGAGGCTGCAAAGAGATTTAGATAGGTTAAGCGAATGGGCTAAGGTTTGGCAGATGGAATACAATGTCGGAAAGTGTGAGGTCATCCACCTTGAGAAAAAAAACAGTAAAAGGGAATATTATTTGAATGGGGAGAAATTACAACATGCTGCGGTGCAGAGGGACCTGGGGGTCCTTGTGCATGAATCCCAAAAAGTTAGTTTGCAGGTGCAGCAGGTAATCAGGAAGACGAATGGAATGTTGGCCTTCATTGCGAGAGGGATGGAGTACAAAAGCAGGGAGGTCCTGCTGCAACTGTATAGGGTATTGGTGAGGCCGCACCTGGAGTACTGCGTGCAGTTTTGGTCACCTTACTTAAGGAAGGATATACTAGCTTTGGAGGGGGTACAGAGACGATTCACGAGGCTGATTCCGGAGATGAGGGGGTTACCTTATGATGATAGATTGAGTAGACTGGGTCTTTACTCGTTGGAGGTCAGAAGGATGAGGGGTGATCTTATAGAAACATTTAAAATAATGAAAGGGATAGACAAGATAGAGGCAGAGAGGTTGTTTCCACTGGTCGGGGAGACTAGAACTAGGGGGCACAGCCTCAAAATACGGGGGAGCCAATTTAAAACCGAGTTGAGAAGGAATTTCTTCTCGCAGAGGGTTGTGAATCTGTGGAATTCTCTGCCCAGGGAAGCAGTTGAGGCTAGCTCATTGAATGTATTCAAGTCACAGATAGATAGATTTTTAACCAATAAGGGAATTAAGGGTTACGGGGAGAGGGTGGGTAAGTGGAGCTGAGTCCATGGCCAGATCAGCCATGATCTTGTTGAATGGCGGAGCAGGCTCGAGGGGCTCGATGGCCTACTCCTGCTCCTAATTCTTATGTTCTTATGTTCTTTTCAAACGTCACTTGTTGTGGAGTCCCTGGTTACGGCAAGCCCGTCCCCATAGCAACAAGAGGGGATTTCAAGACAGGTGCGGGTGCGAGAGTTTCGGGCGGAGATGGATTCAGACTACCTGCGGGCCGTTTTGGGCGACTGTCTGACCGAAACCCTGGCGGCGTTGGCGGAGCTTCGGCCAATGGACCCCATTGAATACCTGGCCCACTCGCTGTACAAATGCAGGAAGAACCTGGATCTGGAGCTGCGGAGCGAGCTGGACGGGAAGCAGCTGGACCTGGAGGCCGAGGCGGCGGCGAAGGAGCAAGCTCTCCAGCAGTATTTGCAGGCTGAGCTGCAGGAGATTGAGGCAGCCTACCGACACAATTTGAAGCTGGACGCGGAGAACACCGAGCCTGAGCAACATCAGCAGCAGCAACAGCAGCAACAGCAACAGCAGCAGCAGATGTTGGCCCCGATTCAAGCCGTCCAGAAACAGCAAGTGGAGGAGACTTCGGAGCAGGGGCTGGACACAGCACAGTCGGCTGAGAAGGTGGTTCTCGGGAGCTCGCCTTCACTCGCACCGCCCGATTGGACGGCGGAACCTGAACTTGAAACTGTACAAGAGAAGGATGAAAGTGCTCCATCGAGGGGTCTGCATTCGAAAGCCTCGCCACTACAGAGTGAAGGGCATTCTCCAGTCCCAACACCCTGAGTCCTAGAAACCTTCATTTCTTCAACTGAATGGCTGATATGAGAAGTGCTATTTGCGCTGTACATGTTGCATTAAATCAATATATTCTCCAAAAATAAAGCGTGGCTTTTCATGACCACCAGACTGCACAGGCAGTTATGTCGTTTTTTGAAGTGGTTGTAACGTAGGAAACGCGGCGGCCAATCGCAACGGTGTTTTTATTGTGTTTCAGAATTATACATTATTGATAACATTCCCCGTGAGCATTCTTGGAAGGCAGGGTGTGTTCACATTCACCTGTTCCAGAAGATTAAAACGGTACTTTGTGTTCCGTTTTACAGAGGGATAGTAATTTACCTTCAACGCATTCAATTCCTGACACAGCTCATTGATGTTTATTGTGAATCTGGAACCTGACAGATGACAACAATACTGTGCATTTATATAGCACCGTTAATGTGGTCAAGTGTTCCCAAGGTACTTCACAGGAGCTTTGCGAGATTAAAAATTTGACACCGAGCCGCATAAGTAGAAATTAGCGCAGTGAAGGAGGGAGGTTTTAAGGGGCATCTTGAAGGAGGAAAGTGAGATGGAGAGGCGGGGAGGTTTAGGGAGGGAGTTCCAGAGCTTGGGGCCCAGGCAATCAATAGTTGAGCGATTAGAATCAGGGCTGCTCAAGAGGGAAAATTAGAGGAACGGAGATATCTTGGGAGGGGGGGGGGTGGCTGGAGGAGATTACAGAGATAGGGAGGGGCGAGGGCCATGGAGGGATTTGAAGACAAGGATGAGAATTTCGAAATTGAGGTGTTGCTTAACCGGAACTAATGTAGGTCGGCGAGCACAGGGGGTGATGGGTGAGCGGGACTTGGTGCAAGTTAGGACACGGGCTGCCGAGTTTTGGATCACCTCTATTTTATGGGAGGCCAACCAGGAGTGCGTTGGCATAGTCAAGTCTGGAAGCAATCCAGAGGCCTGGACTAATGATCCCGAGACACAAGTTCAAATCCCACCACGGCAGCTGGAGAATTTAAATTCAGTTCATTAAATAAATCCGGAATAAGAAGCCCGTACCACTAATGGTGACCATGAAACTATCAGATTGTCATAAAGACCCAAGTGGTTCACGAATGCCCTTTAGGGAAGGAAATCTGCCGTCCTTACCCGGTCTGGCCTATGTGTAACTCCAGACCCACAGCACCTCCTGTATGGCTCAGCGACATGGACCATATACAGCAGACATCGCAAATCGTTGGAGAAATACCTCCGCAAGATCCTGCAAATCCCCTGGGAGGACAGACGCACCAACGTTAGCGTCCTCGACCAGGCCAACATCCCCAGCATCGAAGCACTGACCACACTCGACCAGCTCCATTGGGCGGGCTACACTGTTCGCATGCCAGACACGAGACTCCCAAAGCAAGCGCTCTACTCGGAACTCCTACATGGCAAGCGAGGCCCAGGTGGGCAGAGGAAATGTTTCAAAGACACCCTCAAAGCCTCCCTGATAAAGTGCAACATGCCCAATTACACCTGGGAGTCCCTGGCCAAAGACCGCCCTAAGTGGAGGAAGTGCATCCGAGAGGGCGCTGAGCACCTCGAGTCTCATCGCCGAGAGCATGCAGAAAACAAGCGCAGGCAGCGGAAAGAGCGTGCGACAAACCAGACTCCCCACCCACCCTTTCCTCCAACCACTGTCTGCCCCACCTGCGACAGAGACTGTAATTCCCGTATTGGACTGTTCAGTCACCCGAGAACTCATTTTTATAGTGGAAGCAAGTCTTCCTCGATTTTGAGGGACTGCCTGTGATGGTCTATAAAACCAAATGCTTGGATGTGCTGAAGATTTTCCTCTTCCATGCCGAGCAGTATGTGAGGCAACTCATTTCTTTCACTGCTTTTACATCATGCTCTGGGTTGAAACATAGAAACAAAGAAAATAGGTGCAGGAGTAGGCCATTCAGCCCTTCCAGCCTGCACCACCATTCAATGAGATCATGGCTGATCATTCAGCTCAGTACCCCTTTCCTGCTTTCTCTCTTTAGCCATAAGAGCCATATCTAATTCCCTCTTGAATATATCTAATGAACTGGCATCAACAACTCTCTGTGGTAGGGAATTCCACAGGCTAACAACTCTCTGGGTGAAGAAGTTTCTCCTCATCTCAGTTCTAGATGGCTTGCCCCTTATCCTTAGACTGTGTCTCCTGGTTCTGGGCTTCCCGAACATCGGGAACATTCTTCCTGCATCTAACCTGTCCAGTCCCGTCAGAATTTTATCTGTTTCTATGAGATCCCCTCTCAACCTTCTAAACTCCAGTGAATATAAGCCCAGTCGATCCAGTCTCTCCTCGTATATCAGTCCTGCCATCCCGGGAATCAGTCTGGTGAACTTTCTGAAATGAAAATCCCTTTTATCATTTATCTGACTGGGACTGCGATTGTGGTGAGGCATCGCCACTCCACTTACATTGAATGTGAGTACTTCAGTGGATGCCAACCCATGCTTCAGAGGCCAGAGCACTGGTCCCTAGCCCACTGGGGCTACTATGAGGAGGTCACGCTGCTCTCATCAGACTCGAGTACCCCTCTCGATGTCAGCCCACTATTCAGAGACTGGAATTCTCGATTCCCTTCAGCGGGGCTTGCAAAAGATTAGCTTCAGTGAATCTTCATCTGATTTCTTCTGGTATCTAGCACCTTCCCTGGATGACAGCTGAGACCAGCAGCCCCTCATATTGGGTAATGGTGGGATGTTGGGAGTTCCAGTGTAATGCAGTGCCCTCACACTGGTGCTAAAATGATCTGCGTGCGTGTGTGTGTGAGTGTGTATTTCTAGAATTTCTACATGGTTAATAAACAATTTGCACCTTTGACGTGGAAAAAAGGCAAGGACACATCAGACAAAAATAGACATTGAGCCAATAAAGATATTAGAAAGGATGAGCAAAGGTTTGGTCAAATAGGTCGGTTTTAAGGATGGGCTTAGAAGGAGAGGGAGGTGAAGGGGGTTTTAGGGAGGGAATTCCAGAGTGTAGGGCCGATGCAGCTAAAGGCATGTCCACCAATGGTGGGGCTAAGGGATGGGGTGATGGACCAGGAAAAAAAGAGTTGGGGGAACACAGATCTTGAAGGGTTGCAGGTTGTTACAGAGATATGGAGGGGAGAGGCCACAAAGGGATTTAAACACAAGGAGAAATCTTTTAAATTGAGAGGTCCCTGGGGTCCAATTCTTGAAGGGTTGGAATTTGTGATTGGAGTGTGGTGGATGATGTGTGACGGTCACCACACATTAAAACAATCCAGGCACAAACATCTTCCACCCTTCAATTGGATTTCAGGACTGGAATACGGGCCCTTCATTGAAACGTCTGTAAACCCATGTGGAAGCAAGTCATCCTGGTTACAGGGTCCGCCGATGATGATGGCCAAAGACTGCCCCTAAGTGCATCCGGGAGGACGCTGAGCACCTCGAGTCTCGTCGCCGAGAGCATGCAGAAATCAACCGCATGCAGCGGAAGGAGCGTGCGGCAAACCAGTCCCACCCTCCCCTTCCCTCAACGACTATCTGTCCCACCTGTGACAGGGACTGTGGCTCTCGTATTGGATTGTTCGGTCACCTGAGGACTCACTTTTGGAATGGAAGCAAGTCTTCCTCAATTTTGAGGGATTGCCTATGATGATGATGATGAATGAGTGTGTGTGAGTGCGCGTGTGTATGAGTGTCAGTGTGTGTGTGTAAGTGTGTGTGTATGAGTGTGTGCGTGTGAGTGTGTGTGTGTGTGAATGTGAGTGTATGAGTGTGTGTGAGTGTATGAGTGTGTGGATGAGTGTGAGTGAGTATATGAGTGTGTGTGTATGAGTGTGTGTGAGTGTGCATGTGTATGAGTGTCTGTGAGTGTGTGTGTATGAGTGAGTGTGTGCGTGTGAGTTATGAGTGTGTGTGTGAGAGTGTGTGAGTATGTGTGTATGAGGGTGAGTGTGTCCGTGTGAGTGTATGAGTGTGAGTGCGTGTGTATGTGTATGAGTGTGTGTGTATGAGTGTGAGTGTGTGTGTGAGTGTATGAGTGTGAGGATGTGTATGAGCGTGAGTGTGTGTGTATGTGTATGAGTGTGTGTGTATGAGTGTGAGTGTGTGTGTGAGTGTATGAGTGTGAGGATGTGTATGAGCGTGAGTGTGTGTGTATGAGTGTGAGTGTGTGTGTGTGCGTGTGTGTGTGCGTGAATGAGCGTAAGTGTGTGTGTATGAGTGTGAGTGTGTGTATGAGTGTGAGTGTGTAAGTGTCTGTGTATCAGTGTGAGTGGGTCTGTGTATGAGTGTGAGTGTGTAAGTGTCTGTGTATCATTGTGAGTGGGTCTGTGTATGAGTGTGAGTGTGTAAGTGTCTGTGTATCAGTGTGAGTGGGTCTGTGTATGAGTGTGAGTGTGTAAGTGTCTGTGTATCAGTGTGAGTGGGTCTGTGTATGAGTGTGAGTGTGTGTGAGTCGGCTGCCGCTCACCGCTCCTTTTATGGCCCCGACCTGCCGCTGATGGTCTCTCGCAGGTCGGGGTCGCTATACAGAGTAAAGCTCCTGCTACACTGTCCCATCAAACACTCCCAGGGCAGGTACAGCACGGGGTTAGATACAGAGTAAAGCTCCCTCTACACTGCCCCATCAAACACTCCCAGGGCAGGTACAGCACGGGGTTAGATACAGAGTAAAGCTCCCTCTACACTGTCCCATCAAACACTCCCAGGGCAGGTACAGCACGGGGTTAGATACAGAGTAAAGCTCCCTCTACACTGTCCCATCAAACACTCCCAGGGCAGGTACAGCACGGGGTTAGATAGAGAGTAAAGCTCCCTCTACACTGTCCCATCAAATACTCCCAGGGCAGGTACAGCACAGGGTTAGATAAAGAGTAAAGCTCTCTCTACGCTGTCCCCATCAAACACTCCCAGGTCAGGTACAGCACGGGGTTAGATACAGAGGAAAGCTCCCTCACACACTCCCATGGACAGTGTGGTGGCATCCCACTCCAGAGAGCAGCGTGATCTGGCACAAGAGAACGACGGCAGTGAAGCAGGTGACTGGGTTGGATGTCACCATAATCCAGGTCACTGATGTGAGCTGGGCAGGTACGGCTAGAGCAGCACGGTCGGGGCCCAGGGGAGGTGTGTGTTCGGGGACCCAGAAGAGCCGAGGGCCCAGGGGTAGCACGGGCCAGCCCACATTGCGATATGTGTGCGCACGAGGTCCGTGCAGCAAAGCTGGTCTTCAGTCGTCTTGGTTAATCCTTGCCACTAGACCAAGACCTACCTCTGTCGAGCCCGTGTAATAGCTGGTGTTCAACGGTCACCACACGTTAAATAAATCCATGCACAGGCATCTTCAGGATGTAGTTCTGGACCTGGAATATCTGGTCCCTCATTGAAACACCTGTGAACTCATCCCGTTTTGGTGTGGAAGCAAATCATCCTCGATACGAGAGACCACCTAAGAAACAAAGACATAGAAACATAGAAAGTAGGTGCAGGAGTAGGCCATTCGGCCCTTCGAGCCTGCACCACCATTCAATATGATCATGGCTGATCATACAACTTCAGTATCCCATTCCTGCTTTCTCTCCATACCCTTTGATCCCTTTAGCCGTAAGGGTCACATCGAACTCCCTTTTGAATATATCTAACGAACTGGCCTCAACAACTCTCTGCGGCAGGGAATTCCACAGGTTAACAACTCTCTGAGTGAAGAAGATTCTCCGCATCTCGGTCCTAAATGGCTTACCCCTTATCCTTAGACTGTGACCCCTGGTTCTGGACTTTCCCAACATCGGGAACATTCTTCCTGCATCTAATCTGTCCAATCCCGTCAGAATTTTATATGTTTCTATGATATCCCCTCTCGTTCTTCTAAATTCCAGTGAATATAAGCCTAGTCGATCCAGTCTTTCCTCATATGTCTGTCCTGCCATCCTGGGAATCAGTCTGGTAAACCTTCACTGCACTCGCTCAATAGCAAGAATGTCCTTCCTCAGATTAGGAGACCAAAACTGTACACAATATTCAAGATGTGTCCTCACCAAGACCCTATACAACTGCAGTAAGACCTCCCTGCTCCTACACTCAAATCCTCTCTCTATGAAGGCCAACATGCCATTTGCCTTCTTCACCGCCTGCTGTACCTGCATGCCAACTTTCATTGAATGATGTACCATGACCCCTAGGTCTCGTTGCACCTCCCCTTTTCCTAATCTGTCACCATTCAGATAATATTCTGCCTTCCTGTTTTTGACACCAAAGTGGTTAACCTCACATTTATCCACATTATACTGCATCTGCCATGCATTTGCCCACTCACCTAACCTGTCCAAGTAACCCTGCAGCCTCTTAGCATCCTCCTCACAGCTCACACTGCCACCCAGCTTAGTGTCATCTACAAACTTGGAGATATTACTTTCAATTCCTTCATCTAAATCACTAATGTATATTGTAAATAGCTGGGGCCCCAGCACTGAACCTTGCGGTATCCCACTAGTCACTGCCTGCCATTCTGAAAAGGACCCGTTTATTCCGACTCTTTGCTTCCTGTCTGCCAACCAGTTCTCTATCCACATCAATACATTACCCCCAATACCGTGTGCTTTAATTTTGCACACCAATCTCTTGCGTGGGACCTTGTCAAACGCCTTATGAAAGTCCAAATACACCACATCCACTGGCTCTCCCCTGTCCACTCTACTCGTTACATCCTCAAAAAATTCCAGAAGATTTGTCAAGCATGATTTCCCTTTCATAAATCCATGCTGACTTGGACCAATCCTGTCACTGCTTTCCAAATGCGCTGCTATTACATCTTTAATAATTGATTCCAACATTTTCCCCACTACCAATGTCAGGCTAACCGGTCAAAAATTCCCTGTTTTCTCTCTCACTCCTTTTTTAAAAAGTGGGGTTACATTAGCTACCCTCCAGTCCATAGGAACTGATCCAGAGTCGATAGAATGTTGGAAAATGACCAACAATGCATCCACTATTTCTAGGGCCACTTCCTTAAGTACTCTGGGATGCAGACTATCAGGCCCTGGGGATTTATCGGCCTTCAATCCAATCAATTTCCCTAACACAATTTCCTGACTAATAAGGATTTCCCTCAGTTCCTCCTTCTCGCTAGACCCTTGGTCCCCTATTATTTTCGGGAGGTTATTCGTGTCTTCCTTAGTGAAGACAGAACCAAAATTGCTCTGCTATTTCCTTGTTCCCCATTATGAATTCACCTGATTCTGACGGCAAGGGACCTACATTGATCTTCACTATTCTTTTTCTCTTCACATATCTATAGAAGCTTTTGCAGTCAGTTTTTATGTTCCCTGCAAGCTTACTCTCATACTCGATATTACCCCTCCTAATTAAACCCTTTAGTCCTCCTCTGCTGAATTCTAAATTTCTCCCAGTCCTCAGGTTTGCTGCTTATTCTGGCCAATTTATATGCCTCTTCCTTGGGTTTAACACTTTCTCTAATTTCCCTTGTTAGCCATGGTTGAGCCACCTTCCCTTTTTTATTCTTACGCCACACAGGGATGTACAATTGTTGTAGTTCATCCATGTGATCTTTGAATGTCTGCCATTGCCTATCCACCGTCAAACCTTTAAGTATCATTCTCCAGTCTATCCTAGCCAATTCACGTCTCATACCATCAAAGTTACCTTTCTTTAAGTTCAGCATCCTAGTCTGTGATTTAACTGTGTCACTCTCCATCTTAATGAAGAATTCTACCATATTATGGTCAATCTTCCCCAAGGGGCCCCGCACGACCAGATTGCTAATTAATCCTCTCTCATTACACAAGACCCAGTCTAGGATGGCCAGCTCTCTAGTTGGTTCCTCGACATATTGGTCTAAAAAAAACATCCCTTATACATGCCAAGAAATCTTCTTCCACTGTACTGCTACCAGTTTGGTTAGCCCAAACTATATGTCGATTAAAGTCACCCATGATAACTGCTGTACCTTTATTGCACGCATCTCTAATTTCCTGTTTGATGCCTTCCCCAACCTCACTACTACTGTTTGGTGGTCTGTACACAACTCCCACTAACATTTTCTGCCCTTTGGTGTTTTGCAGCTCTACCCATACAGATTCCACATCATCCAAGCTAATGTCCTTCCTTACTATCTGAGAAGAAGAAGAAGGAGGTAAAATGGTGTTCATGAGGCAGATGGTGGTCACACTGCAGCTTCCGGTAACGCTTGGTCAGGTTACTGGAGGGGTTGTGTGATTTGTGGAACGGGAGTTTGATGAGGATCAGCACCTCCAGAAGAGGAGGCTTGGATAGTGCTAATACTTTGTGTCATATAGATATTCATTGAAAGATCCTCTTGTGTAAAGTGGCCAAACTGATGGGTATGACAAGTACATGAAAAATAGTGGGTTGTGACTATCTTTACAGAAGACCTGCCGGTGTTTGCGTGGCCGGTTTTGGCGGTGGCATGTTGCATTACCGCCCGGAAGAGGCGAGTCGGAGTGCAACGCCCCTGGTTGCAACACCGTCTCGGTTTTTGACTCCCGCCCGATCTGTAGCTCCCCGCAACGGCCCCTGGTGGGAACGCCTGTGAAAGAGGTCATTCCGACCGATACCGGCTGCAGTGAGATAAGTAATGTCCACCTCAGGTCAGTGTGACTGTTCTTTATTTTAGTATTTTGCGATTGATGTTGTGGTGGCCTGGGTTATGGATTGGGAATTGCTTTGGTGTTTTTTTTCTCCCCAGACCTCCCGTGGAGTCCTCCCGGCCCAGCTCTTTAGCTCGGAATTTTCAGTTGCTCAGCTGGACTAGCGCCCTAATATAAGAAACAGCAGCAGGAGTAGGCCACTTGGCCCCTCCAGCCTGATCCACCATTTATTAAGATCATGGCTTATCTGATCTTGGCTACTTCCTTGCCCGCTCCCCATATACCTTTACTCCCTTATCATTCAAAAATCTGTCTATCTCCACCTTTAACTATATTCAATGTCCCAGCCTCCACAGCTCTCTGGGGCAGAGAATTCCAAAGATTCACAACCCTCTAAGAGAAGAAATTCCTCTGCATTTCCATTTTAAATGGGCGGCCCCTTATTCTGAAACGACGTCCCCACGAGGGGAAACATCCTCTCTGCATCTACCTTGTCAAGCCCCCTCAGAATCTTATACGTTTCACCAATATCACCTCTCATTCTGCTAAACTCCAATGAGTACAGGCCCAAACTGATCAACCTTTCGACATAAGACAACCCCTTCATCTCAGGAATCAATCTCGTGAACTTAATACAATCACAATCACTAAGGAGGTGGTACTCAGTAAGATAACGGGACTAAAGGCAGATAAATCCCCTGGACCTGATGGCTTGCATCCTAGGGTCTTAAGAGAAGTAGCGACAGGGATAGTGGATGCATTGGTTGTAATTTACCAAAATTCCCTGGATTCTGGGGAGGTCCCAGCAGATTAGAAAACTGCAAATGTAATGCCCCTATTCAAAAAAGGAGGCAGACAAAAAGCAGGAAACTATAGACCAGTTAGCCTAACATCTGTGGTTGGGAAAATGTTGGATTCCATTATTAAAGAAGCAGTAGCAGGACATTTGGAAAAGCAAAATTCGGTCAGGCAGAGTCAGCATGGATTTATGAAGGGGAAGTCATGTTTGACAAATTTGCTGGAAGTCTTTGAGGATGTAATGAACAGGGTGGATAAAGGGGAACTAGTAGATGTGGTGTATTTGGACTTCCAGAAGGCATTTGACAAGGTGCCACATAAAAGGTTACTGCACAAGATAAAAGTTCACGCGGTTATATTAGCATGGATAGAGGATTGGCTGACAAACAGAAAACAGAGAGTCGGGATAAATGGTTCATTCTCTGGTTGGCAATCAGTAACTAGTGGGCTGCCGCAGGGATCAGTGCTGGGACCCCAACTATTTACAATCTATATTAACGACTTGGAAGAAGGGACTGAGTGTAACGTAGCAAAGTTTGCTGAGGATACAAAGATGGAAGGAAGGGCAATGTGTGAGGAGGACACAAAGAGGCTGCAGGAGGATATAGACAGGCTAAGTGAGTGGGCAAGTATTTGGCAGATGGAGCATAATGTTGGAAAGTGTGAGGTCATGCACTTTGGCAGAAAAAAAATCAAAGAGCAAGTTATTGTTTAAATGGAAAAAGATTGCAAAGTGCTGCAGTACAATGAGACCTGGGGGTACTTGTGCATGAAACACAAAAGGTTAGTATGCAGGTACAGCAAGTGATCAGGAAGGCCAATGGAATCTTGGCCTTTATTGCAAAGGGGATGGAGTATAAAAGCAGGGAAGTCTTGCTACAGTTATACAGGGTATTGGTGAGGCCACACCTGGAATACTGTGTGCAGTTTTGGTTTCCAGTGGGGCCAGTGGAAATTATAGACCAGTTAGCCTAACATCTGTGGTTGGGAAAATGTTGGAGCCCATTATTAAAGAAGCAGTAGCAGGACATTTGGAAAAGCAAAATTCGGTCAGGCAGAGTCAGCATGGATTTATGAAAGGAAGTCATATTTGACAAATTTGCTGGAATTCTTTGAGGATGTCATGAACTAGAAGGCATGATCTTAGAATAAGAGGCCACCCATTTAAAACTGAGATGAGAAGAAATTTCTTCTCTCAGAGGGTTGTAAATCTGTGGAATTCGCTGCCTCAGAGAGCTGTGGAAGCTGGGACATTGAATAAATTTAAGACAGAGATAGGCAGTTTCTTAAACGATAAGGGGATAAGGGGTTATGGGGAGCGGGCAGGGAAGTGGAGCTGAGTCCATGATCGGATCAGCCATGATCGTATTAAATGGCGGAGCAGGCTCGAGGGGCCGTATGGCCTACTCCTGCTCCTATTTCTTATGTTCTTATGTTCTTATGAACCTTCTCCGAACTGCCTCCTAAGCAAAATATCCCTCATTAAAGAGAAGTGTGCAAAGCCTCCCTTAGCGCTCCGCCCCACACTCAGGACCCAGCTGCCCAATTTTGCTAACTGAGGCACAAACTGTTTCCAGGCGCAAACCTTACTGCCCCGAAATAAACAAGGCCAAAAATCCAGCCCATATATGTTTTGCTTGAAGTGATTCCAGAACGTATTTTAGCTCCTGATCATTTGGAATCACCAGCGTAGGGTGAAATCTCGTGGATACAGCAGTGTGCGCACAAGCTTACAAAAACACGCTTGTTGAAAAGGCTGATGTGCGACTTTCATTTTGTGGCTGAGGATTTTCCTAGCTCTGCAGCCAGCGTTGAATAAAATACATTCCTGGCCTGCACTGGGCTTACTGAGTCCTCAGCCCATACGGGCACAGGAATGCTCAACCTGCACAGACAGAAGATCGCGATCGCAGGCCAATGGCAGCCAATGTCTGCTCACTATAGGCAGCACTGTGCCTCTCACGGAGCAGAAATCACCTTATTTACATTACAGTGCTGCAGTTAGAGGTGAGACAGCCTTATCTGCAGAACTTTCATATAAAATGCTTCTTCACCCTGTCTACAAAGTGAACGCTGTTCCGTATATATCATTTTGAACTAAAAATGGACTGCCCTTACATTTGCAGGGAGAGGCCGCTGCAGAAGAAATTCTGCCCGGTTTGTGAAGTGGAATACCAGGAAGACAGCTTCGAACAGCACGAGAGGTCGACATTACATTTGTTCAATAAGAACGACACGCCAGCGCCAACATATTACTTCATTCCAGAAAGTAACGGTAAGAACAAAAGAACATAAGAAATAGGAGCAGGAGTAGGCCATACGGCCCCTCGAGCCTGCTCCACCATTTAATACGATCATGGCTGATCCCATCATGGACTCGGGTCCACTTCCCTGCCCGCTCCCCATAATCCCTTATTCCCTTATCGGTTAAGAAACTGTCTATCTCTGTCTTAAATATATTCAATGTCCCAGCTTCCACAGCTCTCTGAGGCAGCGAATTCCACAGATTTACAACCCTCTGAGAGAAGAAATTCCTCCTCATCTCAGTTTTAAATGGGCGGCCCCTTATTCTAAGATTATACCCCCTAGTTCTAGTCTCCCACATCAGTGGAAACATCCACCTTGTCAAGCCCTTTCATAATCTTATACGTTTCGAACTCCAATGAGTCGAGGCCCAACCTCCTCAACCTTTCCTCATAAGTCAATCCTCTCGTCTCCGGAATCAACCGAGTGAACCTTCTCTGAACTGCCTCCAAAGCAAGTATATCCTTTCGTAAATATGGAACTCAAAACTTCCAGGTGTGGCCTCACCACTACCCTGTATAACTGTAGCAAGACTTCCCTGCTTTTATACTCCATCCCCTTTGCAATAAAGGCCAAGATCCCACCATACTAACCATTTGTGTTTCATGCACAAGTAACCCCAGGTCCTGCTGTACTGCGGCACTTTGCAATCTTTCTCCATTTAAATAATAACTTGTTCTTTGATTTTTTTTCTGTCAAAGTGCATGACCTCACACTTTCCATTATTATACTCCATCTGCCAAATTTTTGCCCACTCATTTAGCCTGTCTATGTCCTTTTGCAGATTTTTTGTGTCCTCCTCACACATTGCTTTTCCTCCCATCTTTGTATCATCAGCAAACTTGGCTACGTTACACTCAGTCTCTTCTTCCAAGTCGTTAATATAGATTGTAAATAGTTGGGGTCCCAGCACTGATCCCTGCGGCACCCCACTAGTTACTGATTGCCAACCCGAGAATGACCCATTTATCCCGACACTCTGTTTTCTGTTAGTTAGCCAATCCTCTATCCATGCTAATATATTACCCCCAACCCCTGAACTTTTATCTTGTGCAGTAACCTTTTATGTGGCACCTTGTCAAAATACACCACATTAACTGGTTCCCCTTTATCCACCCTGTTCGTTACATCCTCAAAGAATTCCAGCAAATTTATCAAACATGACTTCTCTTCATAAAACGTTAGCTTCAAAATGATGCTGAAAGACGGTTGGAACAAGGAAACCGGTCTCGGACCGGAAGGCAAGGGGCAGAAGTTTCCTGTAAAGACTGTACTGAAGAGAGATCAGAAGGGCCTCGGGTTCCAGAGGGACTTGAAGCCGAAAGTCACTCACTTTAATGCCAATGATTCCGAAGCAGTGAAGCGTCCGAAAACTTCAATCAGTCGAGTGCAGAAGGCTGCTACAGTCAGCAGAAGGGAGGAACGCAGGAGGGAGACAAAGGAGAAGGCGTGGGAGAAGGATCTGAGGACGTATATGAATCTTTAAGAACTGATTTTAAGATACGTCTATTTAAAAATTGCATCATGTTGATTGAAAAGTATTTGGTGTTGACTGATGTGGTTCTGGCTCTCCGATTGGCTCGGATCAGCCGAGCGCTCTGGGCATTCTCATCCCTGAGTTGGAACCTAGAAGCCCATGATCCAGGCTGACATTACAGTGCAGTCGTGAGGGACTGCTGCACTTTCAGTCGGGCTGTGGCTGAAATGTTAAACCAAAGCCTGATCTGTCGATGGATGTTAAAAGGTCTGTGGCACTTTTTGAAGAAGAGCAGGGAGTTTTCCATTTCCTGGGTTAATGTTCAACTTTCCATCAAACATTTAAGTTAACTGGCCATTTTCTTATTCCTGTTTGTGAGATCTTGCTGTGGGGAAGTATGTGATAATTGCATTTCCCAGTAATTAAAGTGCTTCAAGATACTTTCAAGAAAAATGTGATATGGTGTTATGTAAATGAAAATCTGTTTTCTTTTATAACCAACCTTATTGGTTAGCCTTTACATAACTGCAGATAGCTGTTTTATTCTGCTGTTTACAGAGTAGCTTGGCTCTCTTCATCTAAAGATATTGCACAGTGTAGGTAGACACGCTAAGTATAATATTTACAAAAGAAACATTTTAATTCAGTCTCTTTTCTTACCTGGAAAGTATATCACCTGTGCAGTTTACTCTTGCAGCAACAGATGGTGGCATTGAGATCACGAGTTGGAATTTTCCACATTCCACAAGTCAATTCATAATCCAACCAGTTTATTTAAACTTTCCCCATCTCTCAGCTCCAATTGCAAACATGGGGATTGGCTGTAAACTTTCCTCTACGTAAAACAATATGTAACAATTTCACAACTGTTGTGCATACGACAATTTTAGATTCTATCGATTATTGTTCAATTTCCCTTTCTTGTAAATCACCAATACTTCGCGTTGGATGGCAATGAAGATCTAAGTACAAATGAAACACCATCATGAAATACTGCTTTCAGTGTCTTGAGTGTTTATCATCTGATCATAGTTGTATCCAAATTAAATAAATCTCGATAGCACAGGTAGCCTTTTGTATTTCATCATGGGTGGTCCCTCGAACGAGGATGACTTGCTTCTACATGGGTTCACACATGTTTCAATGGAGGGCCCGATATTCCAGTCCTGAACTCCAATTGAAGGGTGGAAGATGCCTGTGTCTGGATTGTTTTAACGTGTGGTGACCGTCACACATCAGCCACCACACGGCCTTGACAGAGCTCGGCCTTTATCCAGTGGCAAGGGTTAACCAGGACGGCTGGAGACCTGCTCTGCTGCACGACCCAGTGTGCTCACATATTTGCAGTGTGGGCTGGACCGTGCTGCCCCCGGGCCCTCGGCTCTTCTGGGGCCCCGTACCCTCATTCACCGCACCTCCGCCACGATCCCTCGCCGCTCCTCCGCCACAAAAACACTCGCCGCATCTCCGCCACGATCTCCCATCGCACCTCTGTACCAAACATTCGCCTCACCTCCATCACGATCACCCACCAAGTCTCAGCCACTGTCCCTCATCACTCCTCCACCCCGATCACTGGTCACAAGTCCGCCGCTCCTTGGCTGTACCAGGGCCCCACCGATGTTCCCGCCCACACTCCAAACAGCGACCTGGATCCTGATAATGTCACCCAGTCAGCCACCTCAAAGCCGTCGCACATTTGGGTCAGCTCGCGTTGGAAGCTGCAATATAGCATGCTCCAACTCTTTTTATAGCCCCGACCTTTCGTGTTTACCGCATGGTCAAAGGGCAGACAGGAAAATCCGATGGCGAGGATCACACAACCCGATAGAATCTGTCGGGTTTTATAACCATTCATTTCAATGGAACAAAACTCAGGTGGGTTCTGTAAGGGGCATAAGGACATAAGAAATAGGAGCAGGAGTAGGCCATTTGGCCCCTCGAGCCTGCTCCGCCATTTAATACGATCATGGCTGATCTGATCATGGACTCAGCTCCACTTCCCCGCCCGCTCCCAATAACCCTTGACTCCCTTAGCTTTCAAAAATCTATCTATCGCCACCTTAAATATATTCAATAACGCAGCTCTCTGGGGTAGAGAATTCCAAAGATGCATGACCCACTGAGAGCAGAAATTCCTCCTCATTGCCGTTTTAAATTGGCCGGCCCCTTATTCTGAAACTATGCCCCCTAGTTCTAGATTCCCCCACAAGGGGAAACATCCTCTCTGCATCTACCCTGTCAAGCCCCCTCAGAATCTTGCACGTTTCAATAAGATCACCTCTCATTGTTCTAAACTCCAATGAATAGAGGCCCAACCTGCTCAACCTTTCTTCATAAGACAACTCCTTCATCTCAGAAATCAACCTCGTGAACCTTCTCTGAACTGCATGTGACCTTTGTGGCTAGTTCTCTTTCTGCGCTCTGCCCAGGCGGGAAAGACAAAGATTTACCCTGCAAACATTAACGTTTGTCTTGATTCATTGAAGCTAGGATCAGCGTGAGTCTATCGTGAGTTCACTACAAGTCTCTCAACTTACCAAAATGTTGCTGTTGAGATTGTGACTCGGGCGATGGTCTGTGATTGTGAAATAACTGCTGAAGGAAGAAGAGTGAAAATCTCGCTGTACAAGACCAGATAGGAACAATCCAAGAATGAGGGGACCTGCTGTAATATATCCGAGTTTGCTGACGATACAAAACTAGGTGGGAAAGTAAGCTGGAAGGAGGATGCAAAGAGCCTGCAAAGGGATATAGACAGGTTAAGTGGGCAAGAAGGGGGCAGATGCAGTATAATATGGGGAAATGTGAAATTGTCTACTTTTGATAAGAAGAAGAGAAAATAATATTTTTTTAAAGGTGAGAGACTAGTAAATGTTGGTATTTAAAGGGATTAGGGTGGCTTGTACACAAATCAAAAAGTTAGCATGCAGTTACAGCAAGTAATTAGGTATGCAAATGGTATGTTGGTCTTTATTGCAACGGGGTTGGAGTATATGAGTAAGGAAGTCTTGCTACAATTACATAGGACCTTGGTGAGACCACACCTGGAGTACTGTGTGCAGTTTTGGTTTCTACCTAAAGAAGGATATACTTGCCTTGGAGGTGGGCACAGCGATGGTTCTCTAGATTCCTGGGATTAGAGGGTTGTTGTATGAGGGGAGATTGAGTAGAATGGGCCAATATTGTCTGGAGTTTAGAAGAATGAGAGGTGATCTCATTCACCTGGCTGGAGAGTCTACAACTATGGGTCAGGATAAGGGGCATTTAGGACTGAGAGAAGGAGAAATGTCTTCACTCAGAGTATTGTGAATGTTTGGAATTCTCTACCCCAGAGGGCTGTGGATACTTAATCGTTGAGCATATTTAAGAATGAGATCAATAGATTTTTGGACTTTTAAGGGAATCAAGGGATATGGGAATTGGGTAACAAAGTGGAGTTGAGTTAGATCAGCCATGATCTTATCAAATGATGGTGCAGGCTCGAGGGGCCGAATGGCCGACTCCTGTTCCTATTTCTTACGTTCTTAAACTGACGATTGGAAAGTAAAAACTCAAATGTACGTTGTTACATCAACATATGTGACAGCAGATATGCTATTAATATAATGCAAGAATTCATTGATTGCTGAGAAACTAATCCAGGCAGCAGGCAGTATATCTGTCCAACTCGTCGGAATTCACACCTAAGGAGAATTATGACTGTATCCCATCTCCGCAAGGCTGGCTTGGTATTCTGGGTCTGTATAGACGGGTGTCTCGCTGTATCCCATCTTCGTAAGGCTGGCTCGGTATTCTGGGTCTGTATAGATGGGTGTCTCGCTGTATCCCATCTCATCTCGGAATCCCAGGGTCAACTCTTGGGTCTGTGCAGAAAGTGTCTCACCCCTCCAGCATGCACAATTCCCACTCCATAAGAACATAAGAACATAAGAACATAAGAACATAAGAATTAGGAACAGGAGTAGGCCACCTAGCCCCTTGAGCCTGCTCCGCCATTCAACAAGATCATGGCTGATCTGGCCGTGGACTCAGCTCCACTTACCCGCCCACTCCCCGTAGCCCTTAATTCCCTTATTGGTTAAAAATCTATCTATCTGTGATGTGAATACATTCAATGAGCTAGCCTCAACTGCTTCCTTGGGCAGAGAATTCCACAGATTCACAACCCTCTGGGAGAAGAAATTCCTTCTCAACTGGGTTTTAAATTGGCTCCCCCGTATTTTGAGGCTGTGCCCCCTAGTTCTAGACTCCCCGACCAGTGGAAACAACCTCTCTGCCTCTATCTTGTCTATCCCTTTCATTATTTTAAATATTTCTATAAGATCACCTCTCATCCTTCTGAACTCCAATGAGTAAAGACCCAGTCTACTCAATCAATCATCATAAGGTAACCCCCTCATCTCCGGAATCAGCCTAGTGAATCGTCTCTGTACCCCTCCAAAGCTAGTATATCCTTCCTTAAGTAAGGTGACCAAAACTGCACGCAGTACTCCAGGTGCGGCCTCACCAATACCCTATACAGTTGCAGAAGGACATCCCTGCTTTTGTACTCCATCCCTCCATCCCAACAAGGGGAAACTGGGCCAAACAAGGGCAAACTGGCCTGATTCTGGCATTCAGCTCTTTACCAAGGTTCACTGGGACCCATGTACACTTTTTGTTTCCTTCCGAGGAATAATATCACACAGCAGACTTGTGCGTTTGTGGCTGTATTTGACTGTGTAAGGATGATTGCTCAAAAACATACCGAATGTCCCATGTATGAAGGAGAGAGAAATATGATGATTAGGAGAAAATGAGACAGACAAGAATGGAATCTAAAAATGCTGGAAATACTCAGCAGGTCACGCAGCATCTGTGGAGAGAGATACAGTTCATATTTCAGATAGATTACCTGTAATCAGAACTGGAAAATGTTACAGATGTGACGGGTTTTAAGCAAGTACAGAGGGAGGGAAAGTGGGAGAGGAGGAAAGAACAAGAGGGAAGGTCTGTGATTGGGTGGAAGACAGGAGAGATTAAATGATAAAAGGGGTGATGGTAATGGGACGAGCAAAGAAACAAAAGATGGGTCAAAAGGAGCTGCAAATAACTACAGCAGAATAATTACTAGCACATGGTAGTCAACACAAGTATGAATGAGAACACCCCGACTTGGATTGGTTGGGCCAGCCCATGTGATCCCAAGGACACATGTGACGCGCCTACGTCCCTGGGATATGTGAGTTTCCACACAGGTCTTCACATAGAGGCCCAGAACAAGTCTCCAAAACTCCCGGACCACCGGGTAGATTCGTGGAGGTTTTTCAGGTTGGAGGCCTCCGACTGCAATTTCTGGGCCAATGAGAACAGTTTCTTTGATTCGAACCCACTTTGTAAAACTGTTTCGTAGTTAGCTGACACAGAGGGCACATTTAGTTATATATGAAATAAAGTTGTAGTCGGTAAAGTGAATAGAAAAATATTCAATTTCTATGAGTTCTTGTTGTCAAAGCAGGCGTTAATTCAGTGCATCCTGGTCTATTACACTCATCATAGAAACATAGAAACATAGAAAATAGGTGCAGGAGTAGGCCATTCGGCCCTTCGAGCCTGCACCACCATTCAATGAGTTCATGGCTGAACATGCAACTTCAGTACCCCATTCCTGCTTTCTCGCCATACCCCTTGATCCCCCTAGTAGTAAGGACTACATCTAACTCCTTTTTGAATATAGTTAGTGAATTGGCCTCAACAACTTTCTGTGGTAGAGAATTCCACAGGTTCACCACTCTCTGGGTGAGTAAGTTTCTCCTCATCTCGGTCCTAAATAGCTTAACCCTTATCCTTAGACTGTGACCCCTGGTTCTGGACTTCCCCAACATTGGGAACATTCTTCCTGCATCTAACCTGTCTAAACCCATCAGTATTTTAAACGTTTCTATGAGATCCCCTCTCATTCTTCTGAACTCCAGTGAATACAAGCCCAGTTGATCCAGTCTTTCTTGATGTGTCAGTCCCGCCATCCTGGGAATCAGTCTGGTGAACCTTCGCTGCACTCCCTCAATAGCAAGAATGTCCTTCCTCAAGTTAGGAGACCAAAACTGTACACAATACTCCAGGTGTGGCCTCACTAAGGCCCTGTACAACTGTAGTAACACCTCCCTGCCCCTGTACTCAAATCCCCTCGCTATGAAGGCCAACATGCCATTTGCTTTCTTAACTGCCTGCTGTACCTGCATGCCAATCTTCAATGACTGATGTACCATGACACCCTGGTCTCGTTGCACCTCCCCTTTTCCTAATCTGTCACCATTCAGATAATAGTCTGTCTCTCTGTTTTTACCGCCAAAGTGGATAACCTCACATTTATCCACATTATACTTCATCTGCCATGCATTTCCCCACTTACCTAACCTATCCAAGTCAATCTGCAGCCTCATAGCATCCTCCTCGCAGCTCACACTGCCACCCAACTTAGTGTCATCCGCAAATTTGGAGATACTACATTTAATCCCCTCGTCTAAATCATTAATGTACAATGTAAACAGCTGGGGCCCCAGCACAGAACCTTGCGGTACCCCACTAGTCACTGCCTGCCATTCTGAAAAGTACCCATTTACTCCTACTCTTTGCTTCCTGTCTGACAACCGGTTCTCAATCCACGTCAGCACACTCCCCCCAATCCCATGTGCTTTAACTTTGCACATTAATCTCTTGTGTGGGACCTTGTCGAAAGCCTTCTGAAAGTCCAAATACACCACATCAACTGGTTCTCCCTTGTCCACTCTACTGGAAACATCCTCAAAAAATTCCAGAAGATTTGTCAAGCATGACTTCCCTTTCACAAATCCATGCTGACTTGGACCTATCATGTCACCTCTTTCCAAATGCGCTGCTATGACATCCTTAATAATTGATTCCATCATTTTACCTACTACCGATGTCAGGCTGACCGGTCTATAATTCCCTGTTTTCTCTCTCCCTCCTTTTTTAAAAAGTGGGGTTACATTGGCTACCCTCCACTCCATAGGAACTGATCCAGAGTCTATGGAATGTTGGAAAATGACTGTCAATGCATCCGCTATTTCCAAGGCCACCTCCATAAGTACTCTGGGATGCAGTCCATCAGGCCCTGGGGATTTATCGGCCTTCAATCCCATCAATTTCCCCAACACAATTTCCCGACTAATAAGGATTTCCCTCAGTTCCTCCTTCTTACCAGACCCTCTGATCCCTTTTATATCCGGATGGTTGTTTGTGTCCTCCTTAGTGAATACCGAACCAAAGTACTTGTTCAATTGGTCTGCCATTTCTTTGTTCCCCGTTATGACTTCCCCTGATTCTGACTGCAGAGGACCTACGTTTGTCTTTACTAACCTTTTTCTCTTTACATATCTATTGAAACTTTTGCAATCCGTCTTAATGTTCCCTGCAAGCTTCCGCTCGTACACTATTTTCCCTGCCCTAATCAAACCCTTTGTCCTCCTCTGCTGAGTTCTAAATTTCTCCCAGTCCCCGGGTTCACTGCTATTTCTGGCCAATTTATATGCCACTTCCTTGGCTTTAATACTATCCCTGATTTCCCTTGATAGCCACGGTTGAGCCACCTTCCCTTTTTTATTTTTACGCAATCAATCATAGGCAATCCCTCGAAACGAGGATGACTTGCTTCCACACCAAAAAGGGATGAGTTCACAGATGTTTCAATGAAGGACCTAATATTCCGGATCCCGAACTACATCTTGAAGGGTGGAAGATGCCTGTGGGTGGATTTTTTTAACGTGGGGTGACCGTTGCACACCAGCCACCACGCGGGCTTGACAGAGCTCGGTCTTGGCAAGGGTTAACCAGGACGACTGGAGACCAGCTCTGCTGCACGGACCTAGTGCGCACAAATATCGCAGTGTGGGCTGGCCCGTGCTGCCCCTGGGCCCTCGCCTCTTCTATTACATTAAATGAGTACTGATGGCTTTGGACACATGTTTGTAGTTCTCTGGCTTCATGTCTCGGTGATTCCCGATTGTAAAGTCCTTACTTTACAGCATGAAACCACATGAGGCACATTCTGGGGACAAGGTCACTCCATGACCTTAACTCTTACATCTTTTACAGGTGAGAAAGCAGGTTGTGTAGAGGACACAGAGAGGCTGCAAAGAGATTTAGATAGGTTAAGCGAATGGGCTAAGGTTTGGCAGATGGAATACAATGTCGGAAAGTGTGAGGTCATCCACCTTGGGAAAAAAAACAGTAAAAGGGAATATTATTTGAATGGGGAGAAATTACAACATGCTGCGGTGCAGAGGGACCTGGGGGTCCTTGTGCATGAATCCCAAAAAGTTAGTTTGCAGGTGCAGCAGGTAATCAGGAAGGCGAATGGAATGTTGGCCTTCATTGCGAGAGGGATGGAGTACAAAAGCAGGGAGGTCCTGCTGCAACTGTATAGGGTATTGGTGAGGCCGTACCTGGAGTAATGCGTGCAGTTTTGGTCACCTTACTTAAGGAAGGATATACTAGCTTTGGAGGGGGTACAGAGATGATTCACTAGGCTGATTCCGGAGATGAGGGGGTTACCTTATGATGATAGATTGAGTAGACTGGGTCTTTACTCGTTGGAGTTCAGAAGGAGGAGGGGTGATCTTATAGAAACATTTAAAATAATGAAAGGGATAGACAAGATAGAGGCAGAGAGGTTGTTTCCACTGGTCGGGGAGACTAGAACTCGGGGGCACAGTCTCAAAATACGGGGGAGCCAATTTAAAACCGAGTTGAGAAGGAATTTCTTCTCCCAGAGGGTTGTGAATCTGTGGAATTCTCTGCCCAAGGAAGCAGTTGAGGCTAGCTCATTGAATGTATTCAAATCACAGATAGATAGATTTTTAACCAATAAGGGAATTAAGGGTTACGGGGTGCGGGCGGGTAAGTGGGGCTGAGTCCATGGCCAGATCAGCCATGATCTTGTTGAATGGCGGAGCAGTCTCGAGGGGCTAGATGGCCCACTCCTGTTCCTAATTCTTATGTTCTTATGTTTATTTCAGGACTCCAGAAGTGATGACCCTGCATGGGACCTCCCTTTATATATACCTGAGTGATCAGGCAAGGAGTGTCTCCCACAAGTTCACCCCTTGTGGTCAAGGTGTGCATCTAGATTGAGTGTGTGCAGTAATACAGTGGTGTGACATTGTGGCTACAAACATGACACCGATGACCAGTGTTACTTAATGCTCCACTGACTTTCGGGGCTCAGCTGTAATCCCACAAAGACAAAAGGGGATGAAAATTGATGAACTCAGCGCCCACTGCCGCTGACTGCTGCCCATTGCCGCCGGCATTCATCTGCTCGAGACGCCCAGTGCCACTTTTGACGTGGCCTGGAGTGGGCGGGAGGGGAGAGCTGCCGGGTAGCGCCCTCCGACGTCAGCGGACGGCTGATGCGCATAAGCAGACTCCCGCCCGGCAAGATGTGGTCAGGAGTCGGCAGCAGGGCGGCGGTGAACTGGTGCGTGGCGGTTGCTCTGTCCTCCACGGTAAGTGCGAAGATGGGGGCAAACAGGTTAGCGACATTTTTTAAATGTATTTATTTACAGGGGACTTACCTGTACGGGGTCCCCTGAAGGTGGTCAGCCGGTTTTGTCTTTTTTATTTGATGCTTTTTATTTTTCGGTGTTCCACCCTCCGTGGGCCCGATTCCATCCTCGGCGGCACTTGGGGTTGCAAGCGCCTCCGTCGCCGAGAACGAGAGCTCCCGCCCGTTGCCGCCCAGATTGGCGGCGTACGTCGCGGCTTTGCCGACCTGCGAGGGGCCTCGCTGACGGAAACCCCGCCCAAAGAACCGTCGGGGACCTTGGCGGCCATCGCCGGTCCTTCGGGGCCTTCACCGAATTCGGTGCCCACAGAATTCCATAGATATTGCAACCATTCTGTGTTGGCGTTTTATCCTCCACATTGGCAGCGATCCAAATCCCATGTACCTGCCCTATTCCCATATCACGTCATTTCTCACTCTTTCAACGCCCAACTTTGTTCAACGCATTTTTAAATATTGACACGATTCAATCTCGAGGCTCTTTTTCTGAGCAGGAAGCCGGCTTACGAGATGTTGTAGCTGGAGTGCCCGGTTTCTGAAGACTATGTCGAAGGTGCCGCTCTTCCTGACCATGATCATAGGTCTTCACCTATTTTGTAGTGCGTGGAGGCCCCGAGCTGCGTGAGAACGCCAGCGGCGGTTCGGGGCCATAAAAGGAGTGCGCGAGCAGCGGCCTGGGAGCAGTGTGGATCACTGCTACTTCATGTACAGCCCTCCCCTTTCTGCCCACCCCTCTTCCTCCTCAACCACCACAAGCCTCCTGAAGATGCTGAATCTTGCTGGTCACAGTCCTGTCATTCCTTTCCTGCACCTCAAACCAGTGATCATTCTTTGAGGGCGTGCAGCGAAGGTTCACCAGACTGATTCCCGGGATGGCAGGACTGACCTATGAGGAGAGACTGGGTCGACTGGGCCTGTATTCACTGGAGTTTAGAAGGATGAGAGGGGACCTCATAGAAACATATAAAATTCTTGACGGGTCTGGACAGGTTAGAGGCAGGAAGAATGTTCCCGATGTTGGGGAAGTCCAGAACCAGGGGTCACAGTCTAAGGATAAGGGGTAAGCAATTAAGGACCGAGATGAGGAGAAACTTATTCATTCATAGATTTGTTAACCTGTGGAATTCTCTACCACAGAAAGTTGTTGAGGCCAGTTGGTTAGATATATTCAAGAGGGAGTTAGATATGGCCCTTACAGCTAAAGGGATCAAGGGTATGGAGAGAAAGCAGGAAAGGGGTACTAAGGTGAATGATCAGCCATGATCTTATTGAATGGTGGTGCAGGCTCGAAGGGCTGAATGTCCTACTCCTGCACCTATTTTCTATGTTTCTATGTTTCTATGCTACTCCAGGGAGCAGCACGAGCTGCGACGGCAGTGAAGAGTGACATCATCAACGTCCAGGTCGGTGATTGGAGCGTGGGCAGGTACTGCAGGAGCGGCGAGGTCGGGGCGAAGGAGCGGCGAGAGACTGTGGAGGGACGTGATCGGGGCCCAGGGGAGGCGAGAGTTCGGGGCCAGGGGCCCAGGGGCAGCACGGGCCAGCCCACACTGCGATATATGTGTGCACACTGGGTCCGTGTAGCAGAGCTGGGGGTCTCCAGTCGCCCTGGTTAATCCTTGCCACTGGACCAAGACCTAGCTCTGTCAAGCCCGTGTGGTGGCTGGTGTGCAACGGTCACCCCATGTTAAACAAATCCACCCACAGGCATCTTCAGCATGTAGTTCGGGACCTGAAATTTTACATCCTTCATTGAAAGACCTGTGAACTTATCCTTTTTTGGTGTGGAAGCAAGTCATGCTTGTTTCGAGGGACCGCCTATGAATGATGAGTGCAGAGCATAGCCTCTCAACCCTCTCTGACAAACTTTCTCCTCCTCTGTGTCCTTAATCTCTTACGCTTAATCTTCCATCTATGTCTCTTCATTCTAGACTCCTCAATCACTGGAAACAGTCTGTCTACACTGTCCCATTCTTTTGTTACTTTAAACACCTCTATCACATCTTACCTTAATCTACTTGGTTCTAATGAAAGCAGATGCAATTGTTGAAGTCTTTTCGTATTTGTATTTCTTGAGCCAGACAGAATCCCAGTGAAACCCTCTATTATCTGAACATTCTACAGCGCAGAGTCCAAAACTGCACGCACCACTCCAACTGCGGTCTTACAAAAGTTATCTAGATTTATCATTACATCTCGACTTTTATATTCTGAACCTCTTGCCATAAATGCCTGCATTCCAGTAACATTTTTATGACCGTACCTACTTGAGGTGAAGCTTTTAATGCCGTGTGTAGCTGAATCCCCAAATCCGCATCACCCATTAAAAGTATATCTTTTTAACCAAATTGTACCAGCTCCTATTTACTGCGGTTGAATTCCATGTTTTTGCCGATCTTATCAATATTCAGTTGCAGCTGCCTTCGAACCTCAGAAATATTTACTCGTTCTTTAGTCTCGGTCTGCAATTCTGGGCACGACTCCCTCTAGCCCCGTAGCTAAATAGTTAACGTCCACAGTGAACAGACGCAGTTTCAGAACGGAATCCTGTAGGACAGTACTACCCGCTCCCAACCACTCTGAGATACTTCCCTTAACTTCTACTTTCCGCTAACTCCTATTCAAATCATTTTTAATTCAGTTTACTATCCTCTCCATAATTCCATACTCTGTAATATTCTCTAATAGTGTCCTGTACCTTGTCATAGGGTGTTCTGAAAGTCCAATATCGTGAGTCATTAAGGGGGCAGATATTGGATCAAAGCAACGTAAGAGTTCCCACTGATGCTTGCCAAATCATCATCATCGTAGGCAGTCCCTCGAATCGAGGATGACTTGTTTCCACGTCAAAAAGTTCACGGGTGTTTCAATGAAGGACCTAATATTCCAGATCCCGAATTACATCCTGAAGGGTGGAAGATGCCTGCGCGTGGATTTTTTTAACGTGTGGTGGCCGTTGCACACCAGCCACCACACGGGCTTGACAGAGCTCGGCCTTTGTCCAGTGGCAAGGGTTAACCAGGACGGCTGGAGACCTGCTCTGCTGCACGGACCCAGTGCGCTCACATATCGCACAGTGTGGGCTGGGCCCGTGCTGCCCCCGGGCCCTCGGCTCTTCTGGGCCCCGAACTCACGCCTCTCTTGGGCCCCGGTCGCGTCCCTCTCCGATCTCTCGCCGCTCCTTCGCCCCGACCTCGCCGCTCCTGCTGTACCTGCCCCGCGCTCCAATCACCGACCTGGACCTTGATGACGTCACTCTTCACTGCCGTTGCTGCTCCCTGGAGTGGTATGCCGTCACGCTGCTTGTTCCGCTCTCAGGCCTGCCCTGATGGTGTTCTAACCAAACAATGTGACTTGCAGGCTCTTTAGACCATGGTTTGTGTCAGTGTGGAATATCTCAGGCTTCCGCTCAATGTAAAAATATCATGCTTGTGGAAAATAATCTGGGAGTGAGGTTAGTAAGGTTGAAACCTGCTGAACAATGAGAGGCTATTTGGAGGCAACAATCTTGCATAGAGTAAAGAAATAATGTGCACTTGTTTAGCGCCTTTCACGACCTCAGCACATCCAAAAGTCTTCACAGCCAATGAAATACTCTTTGAAGACAATGTTACGTAGCAAGCTCCCACAAACTGATTGTTGCTGGTGTTGATTGAGAAATGTTGGTCGGGACACCAGGATTTCCATGCTCTTGTTCGATTAGAGTCACGGGATCTCTCACATCCTGTTGAACAGGCAGACAAGGTCTTGGTTTAACATCGTGGGGTAGAAATTTGTTTTGGTCGTCTCACATCGGTACCTGTATTTGGCCCCACCTGATATTGGCTGGGCATATAACAGGCGGCTGTTGCAAAACCACCCAAGACGAATTTCTGGCCGATCTGAAAAATGGCACTTCCAACAGTACAGCAGTCCCTCAGTGCTGCACTGGAGTCTCTGCCCAGATTATGTACTCAAATCTCTGGATTGGAACTTCTGACTCATAGGGCGGAGTGTCCTACAATATTTAATCAGGTGGGCTCAGCTGTTCCGAGTTGCTGCTTCACCGCTTTATCTGGTCAGAATGGATTCAGATATTCTATTCCAGTTACTGTTTAATAATCTCTACATCATTGATCTGTTCTGAAAAAGAGCTGTGAATTTTACAGGGGTTCGATCAGTCGTCTTCTGTCGTAACAACAACAACAACTTGAATTTATATAGCCCCTTTCACGCAGTAAAACGTCCCAAGGTGCTTCACAGCAACGTTATAAGACAAAACAGATCAATTTGACCCCGAGCCACATAAGAAGAAATTACGGCAGACTTAGTCAAAGGGGTAGGTTTTAAACATAAGAACATAAGAACATAAGAATTAGGAACAGGAGTAGGCCATCTAGCCACTCGAGCCTGCTCCGCCATTCAACAAGATCATGGCTGATCTGGCCGTGGACTCAGCTCCACTTACCCGCCCGCTCCCCGTAACCCTTAATTCCCTTATTGGTTAAAAATCTATCTATCTGTGACTTGAATACATTCAATGAGCTAGCCTCAACTGCTTCCTTGGGCAGAGAATTCCACAGATTCACAACCCTCTGGGAGAAGAAATTCCTTCTCAACTGGGTTTTAAATTGGCTCCCCTGTATTTTGAGGCTGTGCCCCCTAGTTCTAGTCTCCCCGACCAGTGGAAACAACCTCTCTGCCTCTATCTGATTTACACTTACCCCAGTGCTACTCTGCTCTGTTGCCTCCTGCCTTTTGCATTCTTTCTTGGGGTCCTGTTCATCTGCGCTCTCACCCACTCTAACCAGCTCAGAGCCCTCTCCTGGGTTCCGAATACTCCTCGCATTGAGGCACTGAGCTTTCAGGCTTGCCTTTTTATTACACTTTGACCCTTTAGAATTTTGCTGTACAGTGGCCCTTTTTGCTTTTTGCCTTGGGTTTCTCTGCCCTCCACTTTTACTCATCTCCTTTCTGTCTTTTGCTTCTATCTCCATTTTGTTTCCCTCTGTCTCCCTAGCATTGGTTCTTAAAGGAGGAAAGAGAGGTAGCGAGGCGGAGGGGTTTAGGGAGGGAGTTCCACAGCTTAGTAACTTCAGGTGGGAGGCCAGCAGAACTCGCCCCCCCTCCCCCCGACAAGCCCCACACCACCTTAGGAAATGCGTTAGATTTGGCTATGTCAGGGTTTCATATTTTTCTGGCCGTTTAAACGTTATTATCAAACTGTTCAAAATAAATGGACACTTTAATTGACTTTTAAGGGGCGGAGCTTCAGTCGGCCATTTACAAGACAAGTGATGGGTGCAGGAATTCGGGCCGCCCTAAATGCAGGTCCCCTTCTCCCAGCCAAGCATGGTTTCTTGATATATCAGTTTGTAGCCAGCATGACGAAAGACGAGTTGCACCGGCCTTCACAAGGGGGATTGTGGACCCCATTGACCCAATGTGAATGCAGCAGGGGTCAGTGTTGGAGGGAACCAGAAGTGGGTGCAGTCCCATCAATGCTACTGCGATCACAGCCGATTACATTTCTGGACAATATTTGAAAGTTTAGGGAACGAGTATTAACTCAATCTATTGCATATGATTCAGCCAGAATTTATCTGACTGTAATTGTCGGGTTTTATGCGGCTGTATCTGTCTGCAGGGCCGGGTTAACCCATCGGCTAAAAAGGCTGTAGCCTTAGGCCCTCATATTTTTTAGGCCCTTGACTTTAGGCCCTAATTTTTATATCATTAACCCTGAATCTTTGTCACAAGGTTGGTTAAGCAATACATATATATATAACTGCATAATTATATCTTCATCGAAGTTTACAGCACGGAAGGGGGCCATTTCGTCCCATCGTGTCCGTGCCGGCCGACCAAGAGCTACTCAGCTTAATCACACTTTCCAGCTCTCAGTCCGTAGCCCTGGAGCTTACGGCATTTTAAGTGCACATCCAAGTACTTTTTAAATGTGGTGAGGGTTTCTGCCTCTACCACTCTTTCAGGCAGTGAGTTCCAGACCCCCACCACTCTCTGGGTGAAGACATTTCCCCTCAGATCCCCTCTAAACCTCCTACCAATTACTTTAAATCTATGCCCCCTGGTCCTTGACCCCTCTATTAAAGGAAATAAGTCCTTCCTATCCACTCTATCTAGGCCCCTCTTAATTTTACACACCTCAATCAGTTCTCCCCTCAGCCTCCTCTGTTCCAAAGAAAACAACCCCAGCCTATCCAATCTTTCCTCATAGCTAAAATTCTCTAGTGCCGGCAACATACTCGTAAATCTCCTCTGTGCCCTCTCCAGTGCAATCACATCCTTCCTGTAATGCGCTGACCAGAACTGCATGCAGTACTCCAGCTGTGGCCCAACCAGTGTTTTATACAGTTCAAGCATAACCTGGCCTGCTACTTACAGGGATCTGTGGACCTGCACGCCAACATCCCTTTGTTCCTCTGCACTTCTCAGTTTTCTACAATTTAATGTGTATTCCCTTGCCTTGTTAGCCCTCCCCAAATGCATTACCTCACACTTCCCTGGATTGAATTCCATTTGCCACTATTCTGCCCACGTGACCAGTTCATTGATATCTTCCTGCAGTCTACAGCTTTCTTCTTCATTATCAACCACACAGCCGATTTTAGTATAATCTGCAAACTTCTTAATTATAACCCCAACATTCAAGTCTAAGTCATTGAGCCCTGCAGAACCCTACTAGAAACAGCCTTCCAGTCCCAAAAACATCCATCAACCATTACCCTTTGCTTCCTGCCTCTGAGCCAATTTTGGATCCAATTTGCCACTTTGCCCTGGATCCTATGAGCTTTTACTTTCATGACCATGTGGGACCTTATCCAAAGCCTTGCTAAAATCCATATACACTACATCAAATACACTTCCCTCATCGATCCTCCCTGTTACCTCCTTAAAAAATATAATCAAGTTAATCAGACACGACTTTCCCTTAACAAACCCGTGTTGACTATTGTGTCCTTATGGCTCAAAGTGTGTATAGAATTCTGCGACAATCTTGAAACATATATAAATATCCCCCAAAAAATTCACTCAGAGAATTATGTATGCTGTTCATAGGATAAATGCATAAATAATATCAGGCTTGATCAGTTTGAATGCTTAATGTACATCGCTTTGATTTTTGTTAGTTGTTAAATTTGGATAAATATGCAATGATATTTGTTTAATGATTCTATGGATTGTAAGAATATATAGTACATATATAGGCCTTTCCCTCCTACTAGCCTTAGGCACCTCACAGCTTTAATCTGCCTGTCTGGCTCTTATCCACAAACAAATCAAGGTTCTGTGAGGATAAATGCGTTATAGAAGAGATAAGTGGCTCCATTTACCCCAAGCATATTGCCAGAGTTACGGCCATTTTTCTAGGCCAGAAATGCAATGCGGCGGAAATAATTTGCCAAAGTTTCCCCGATGTTTAATTCGAATTTGGAGCCAGTCGGCCCAGTGGGGTGGGGGGGATGGGGGGGGGGGCGTTGGAGCAGGCTGACTGCACCGAAAAACCGATGCCGCACCTTCTGCGCATGCGCGGGGGAAAAAAAGCTACATTTTTTGACGTCGTTGCAATGGACGCGCATGCGCAGTACAGCTCCGAGTTGGCAATCGGCCATTTTTACAGAGCCAGTTCAGTGTGTGAGAACGGTGAGTGCTGTGTGAGAACATTGGAAAAATCGCAGCTGTAGCAATACAAGATGCAACGCAGTGAAAGGACCAAGAATTTCTTACAGGAAGAAGTGGAGGCACTAGTTACTGTGAGTGAGAAGGAGCAGGAGTAGGCCATACGGCCCCTCGAGCCTGCTCCGCCATTTAATACGGTCATGGCTGATCCGATCATGGACTCAGCTCCACTTCCCTGCCCGCTCCCCATAACCCCTTATTCCCTTATCGGTTAAGAAACTGTCTATTTCTGTCTTAAATTTATTCAATGTCCCGGCTTCCACAGCTCTCTGAGGCAGCGAATTCCACAGATTTACAACCCTCTGAGAAAATAAATATCTCCTCATCTCTGCTTTAAATGGGCGGCCCCTTATTCTAAGATTATGCCCCCTAGTTCTAGTCTCCCCCATCAGTGGAAACATCCTCTCTGCATCCACCTTGTCAAGCTTCCTCATAATCTTATACGTTTCGATAAGATCACCTCTCATTCTTCTGAATACTTATGTGTAGAGGCCCAACCTTCTCAACCTTTCCTCATAAGTCAACTTCCTCATCTTGGAATCAACCGAGTGAACCTTCTCTGAACTGCCTCCAAAGCAAGTATATCCTTTCGTAAATATGTAAACCAAAACTGCACGCAGTATCCCAGGTGTGGCCTCACCAATACCCTGTATAACTGTAGCAAGACTTCCCTGCTTTTATACTCCATCCCCTTTGCAATAAAGGCCAACATTCCATTGGCCTTCCTGATCACTTGCTGTACCTGCATAGTAACCTTTTGTGTTTCATGCACAAGTACCCCCAGGTCCCGCTGTACTGCAGCACTTTACAATCTTTCTCCATTTAAATAATAACTTGCTCTTCGATTTTTTTTCTGCCAAAGTTGCATGTGGAGGTGGAGGTGGAGATAGACAGATTTTTGAGCGATAAGGGAATAAAGGGTTATGGGGAGCGGGCGGGGAAGTGGAGCTGAGCCCAAGATCAGATCAGCCATGATCGTATTAAATGACGGAGCAGGCTCGAGGGGCCGTATGGCCTACTCCTGCTCCTAATTCTTATGTTCAGCGAGATTCCTGCTCCTCGATCCCCGCTCCTGGCCTGGGCTGTTGGGCTTGAAGCTCCCTGTAGGTAATTGGATGGACAGAGGCTCTCTCAGTGCCTGGGAGTCCGAGTCCCAGGCTGCAGATCAGGCTCACTCCTGCTCACACTGCAGTCACAGTGTAGCTATTGAGCTTTGATACTGTGATACTGTCTGACATACGATAGGCCAGGAAGTGACTGATAAACAGCCAGAGTCACACAGCAACTGTAGGAAACGGGGGTAATTAACCCGATGTTTCCATGATGGAGACGTTTGAAGTAATCTCAGCCTATCCCCGGTAGATTCGTGTTTTACTGGCCCCTTTCCGACAATCACTGACGCTGAATCTGTTTGGGAGGGGGAGGGGCTGGTCCTGCTCACGGTGCGGGGTTAAGGGTCTCGGCGGCTGAATGGGCCGACCCCCAGGCAGGAGAGAGATTGAGAAATGGCCGGAAAGTGAGTTACACTGATTGTTGGACCGGGTTCGGTCTGTGTGTGACCGACAGGTACCCTGATCCGGTCCGTACTGGGATTACACCGGTTGTGAATGTGGAGTTCGGTCTGTGTGTGACCTACAGGTACCCTGACCCGGTCCGTACTGGGATTGCACCGGGTGTGAATGTGGAGTTCGGTCTGTGTGTGGCCTACAGGTACCCTGACCCGGTCCGTACTGGGATTACACCAGGTGTGAATGTGGAGTTCGGTCTGTGTGTGACCTACAGGTACACTGGTCCGTACTGGGATTGCACCGGGTGTGAATGTGGAGTTCGGTCTGTGTATGACCTACAGGTACCCTGACCCGGTCCGTACTGGGATTACACCAGGTGTGAGTGTGGAGTTCGGTCTGTGTGTGACCTACAGGTACACTGGTCCATACTGGGATTGCACCGGGTGTGAGTGTGGAGTTCGGTCTGTGTGTGACCGACAGGTACCCTGACCCGGTCCGTACTGGGATTGCACCAGGTGTGAATGTGGAGTTCGGTCTGTGTATGACCTACAGGTACCCTGACCCGGTCCGTACTGGGATTACACCGGTTGTGAATGTGGAGTTCGGTCTGTGTGTGACCTACAGGTACCCTGACCGGTCCGTACTGGGATTACACCAGGTGTGAGTGTGGTGTTCGGTCTGTGTGTGACCTACAGGTACACTGGTCCATACTGGGATTACACCGGGTGTGAATGTGGAGTTCGGTCTGTGTGTGACCTACAGGTACACTGGTCCGTACTGGGATTGCACCGGGTGTGAATGTGGAGTTCGGTCTGTGTGTGACCTACAGGTACACTGGTCTGTACTGGGATTACACCGGGTGTGAATGTGGAGTTCGGTCTGTGTGTGACCTACAGGTACACTGGTCTGTACTCGGATTACACCGGGTGTGAATGTGGAGTTCGATCTGTGTGTGACCTACAGGTACACTGGTCTGTACTGGGATTGCACCGGGTGTGAATGTGGAGTTCGGTCTGTGTGTGACCTACAGATACCCTGACCCGGTCCGTACTGGGATTACATCGGGTGTGAATGTGGAGTTCGGTCTGTGTGTGACCTACAGGTACACTGGTCTGTACTCGGATTACACCGGGTGTGAATGTGGAGTTCGGTCTGTGTGTGACCTACAGGTACCCTGACCCTGTCCGTACTGGGATTGCACCGGGTGTGAATGTGGAGTTCGGTCTGTGTGTGACCTACAGGTACACTGGCCCGGTCCGTACCGGGATTGCACCGGGTGTGAATGTGGAGTTCGGTCTGTGTGTGACCTACAGGTACACTGGTCTGTACTGGGATTACACCGGGTGTGAATATGGAGTTCGGTCTGTGTGTGACCTACAGGTACACTGGTCCGTACTGGGATTGCACCGGGTGTGAATGTGGAGTTCGGTCTGTGTGTGACCTACAGGTACACTGGTCTGTACTGGGATTACACCGGGAGTGAATGTGGAGTTCTGTCTGTGTGTGACCTACAGGTACACTGGTCTGTACTGGGATTACACTGGGTGTGAATGTGGAGTTTGGTCTGTGTGTGATCTACAGGTACACTGGCCCGGTCCATACCGGGATTGCACCGGGTGTGAATGTGGAGTTCGGTCTGTGTGTGACCTACAGGTACACTGGTCTGTACTGGGATTACACCGGGTGTGAATATGGAGTTCGGTCTGTGTGTGACCTACAGGTACACTGGTCCGTACTGGGATTGCACCGGGTGTGAATGTGGAGTTCGGTCTGTGTGTGACCTACAGGTACACTGGTCTGTACTGGGATTACACCGGGAGTGAATGTGGAGTTCTGTCTGTGTGTGACCTACAGGTACACTGGCCCGGTCCGTACCGGGATTACGCCGGGTGTGAATGTGGAGTTCGGTCTGTGTGTGACCTACAGGTACACTGGTCTGTACTGGGATTACACTGGGTGTGAATGTGGAGTTCGGTCTGTGTGTGACCTACAGGTGCACTGGTCCGGTCCGTACTGGGATTACACCGGGTGTGAATGTGGAGTTCGGTCTGTTTGTGACCTACAGGTACACTGGTCCGGTCCGTACTGGGATTACACCGGATGTGAATGTGGAGTTCGGTCTGTGTGTGACCTACAGGTACACTGGTCCGGTCCGTACCGGGATTGCACCGGGTGTGAGTGTGGCTCTGCGAGCTCCGGGTTTTTGCTTTAGGCCGGTGATGGTTCGAGCTCCAGGTGCCGGACTCAGTTTATATTTTTATAGCAGTTTCAGTGACTCTCGATCCGAACACAGCCCACTCCCAGCTCATCCTGCCTGGGGACCGGACCCGTGTGAGACCCGGACACAAACGGCAGCGGCTCCCTGACACCCCGGAGAGGTTTGGTTCCAAGGTCTGTGTCCTGGGATCAGAGGGATTCACATCAGGGAGACACTACTGGGAGGTGGAGGTGGTGGACAAGACTGAGTGGGAGATCGGAGTGGCCCGAGAGTCTGCCGGGAGGAACGGGGAAATCAACACGAGCCCTAAGTGGGGATCTTGTAAATCTCCTCTGTACCCTTTCCAGTGCAATCACATCTTTCCTGTAATGTGGTGACCGAACTGCACGCAGTACTCCAGCTGTGGCCTAACCAGTGTTTTATACAGTTCAAGCATAACGTCCCTACTCTTGTATCCCATACCTCGACTAATAAAGGCAAGTATTCCATATGCCTTCTTAACCACCTTATTTAACTGGCCTGCTACCTTCAGGGATCTATGGACATGCCCTCCAAGATCCCTTTGTTCCGCTACACCTTTCAGTATTGTACCATTTAATCTGTATTCCCTCGTCTTGTTAAACCTCCACAAATGCATTACCTCACACTTCTCTGGATTAAACTCCATTTGCCACTGTTCTGCCCACCTGAGCAGTACATTGATATTTTCCTGCAGTCCGCAGCTTTCTTCCTCATTATCAACCACACGGCCAATTTTAGTGTCATCTGCAAACTTCTTAATCATATCCCAACATTTAAGTCCAAGTCATTGATATATACCACAAAAGGCAAGGGACCCAGCACTGAGCCCTGTGGAACCCCACTGGATCCAGCCTTCCAATCACAAAAACACCCATCAACCATTACCCTTTGCTTCCTGCCTCTGAGCCAACTTTGGATCCAACTTGCCACTTTGCCCTGGATCCCATGGGCTTTTACTTTTGTGACCAGTCTGCCATGTGGGACCTTATCAAAAGCTTTGCTAAAATCCACATACACTACATCATACACACTGCCCTCATCGACCCTCCTGGTTACCTCCTCGAAAAATTCAATCAAGTTAGTTAGGCACGACCTTCCCTTAACAAATCTGTGCTGCCTATCCTTGATTAATCTATGTCTCTCCAAATGAAGATTTATCCTGTCCCTCAGGAATTTTCCCAATAATTTTCCCAACACTGAGGTTAGTCTGACCGTCCTGTAATTACATTGAGTCACCAAGTCCTGGGGCCCAGCTCTTCCGAGGGATTATTGCTCAATATTACTGATGATATTACACAGTTAATATTTGTAAAACATTCTCTCAGTTAAAATAAATTGTATAAATGTGCTGACGCTACAAGTGAACAACAGGCTTATCGGTGATACTGTGTCACTGGCTGTTTGCAGAGTCAATAAACAGATCCGTGGAAACAATAAGGTTGGTTTGAGTGGTTTATTACTGAAATTTGAAGCATTTTCTTGCTCATTCTGTGGCCCCATTTACTGTGTGTTTTACTGTTGTTAGACTCTTAGTCACCAATCCTGATATCAGGAATTCGAATAAGGTCCAGGAACATCGGCCTAGAAATTGGTTATGGATAATATTTAATTCATCTGTACCACGTTCTCTGTAGTTTCACACAGTATCGTTACATTTATTTAGCCCATATCTGTAAAACGTGTCAATGATTGCTCAAACACCCTGTGTCTCTATACTAACACCACCAACAGGCCCGAGTATTCCAATGTAACCTGCATTATATTGGCAGTCAGAGTTTTAAGATCACTGGGGAGAATGACGTTTGTGCCATATGACATACAATGAATACATGTTTTAGTGGACATTTATTTCACAGATTGCACAGCAACTGAGCAATGGGAGGCCTTCAAGAGGAAATGGCTCAGGTAAAGACTTTTAAACATTTATTTCTGGGATATGGGCGTCTCTGGCAAGCCCAGCATTTATTGCCCGTCCCTAATTGCCCCTTGAGAAGGTGGTGGTGAGCCGCCTTCTTGAACCGCTGCAGTCCATGTGGTGAAGGCACTCTCACAGTGTTGTTAGGGAGGGAGTTCCAGGATTTTGACCCAACGACGATGAAGGAACAGCCGATATATTTCCAAGTCAGGATGGTGCGTGACTTGGAGGTGAACGTGGAGATGGTGGCGTTCCCATGCACCTGCTACCCTTGTCCTTCTGTGTGTTAGAAGTACTGCCAAAGAAGCCTTGGCGAGTTGCTGCAGTGCATCTTGTAGATGGTACACACTGCAGCCACTGTGCGCCGGTGGTGGAGGGAGTGAGTGTTGAAGGTGGTGGATGGGGTGACAGTCAAGCGGCTGCTTTATCCTGGATGGTGTCGAGTTTCTTGAGTGTTGTTGGAGCTGCACTCACCCCGGCAAGTGGAGAGTATTCCATCACACTCCTGACTTGTGCCTTGTAGATGGTGCAAAGGCTTTGGGGAGTCAGGAGATGAGACACTCGCCGCAAACGGGACACATTCGCAACAGAGGGAAAGGAAGGGCCTGGAAAGCTACATCTTCCTGGATGACTAAAGATGTAACGGTTGAAATGAAACAGAAAAAAGAGGCTTATGACAAATGTCAGGCGGATAATACAGTGGAGAACTGAGCCGAATACAGAAGAGCACTGAAAAAGGATATAAGGGACAATGAGAGTGTAAATAATGAGAGTGTTTTGCAACTAGATAGCTACAGGCAAAATGCAGAGAACAATGCCAGCCCTTATACATGGCCTTCTTCGATCTTACAAAGGCCTTTGACACTGTCAACCGTGAGGGTCTATGGAGCGTCCTCCTCCGTTTTGGATGCCCCCAAAAGTTCGTCACCATCCTCCGCCTGCTCCACGACGACATGCAGGCCGTGATCCTTACCAATGGATCCATCACAGACCCAATCCACGTCCGGACCGGGGTCAAACAGGGCTGCGTCATCACCCCAACTGTCTTCTCAATCTTCCTCACCACCATGCTCTACCTCACAGTCAACCAGCTCCCCGCTAGAGTGGAACTAAACTACAGAACCAGTGGGAACCTGTTTAACCTTCGCCATCTCCAGGCCAGGTCCAAGACCACCCCAACCTCTGTCGTCGAGCTACAGTATGCGGACAATGCCTGCGTCTGTGCACACACACAGGCTGAACTCCAGGATATAGTCGATGTATTTACCGAGGTGTACGGAAGCATGGGCCTTACGCTAAACATCCGTATGACAAAGGTCCTCCACCAGCCTGTCCTTACCGCACAGCACTGCCCCCCCAGTCATCAAGATCCACGGCATGGCCCTGGACAACGTGGACTATTTCCCATACCTCGGGAGCCTCCTATCAACAAGAGCAGGCATCGACGACGAGATTCAACACCGCCTCCAGTGCGCCAGTGCAGCCTTTGGCTGCTTGAGGAAAAGAGTGTTTGAAGACCAGGCCCTCAAAACTGCCACCAAGCTCATGGTCTACAGTAATAATACCCGCCCTCCTGTATGGCTCAGAGACATGGACCATGTACAGTAGACACCTCAAGTTGCTGGAGAAATATCAGCAACGATGTCTCCGCAAGAACCTACAAATCCCCTGGGAGGACAGGCACACCAACATTAGCATCCTCGACCAGGCCAACACCCCCAGCATCGAAGCACTGACCACACTCGATCAGCTCCGCTGGGCAGGCCACATTGTTTGCATGCCAGACACAAGACTCCCAAAGCAAGCGCTCTACTCGGAACTCCTTCACGGCAAACGAGCCAAAGGTGGGCAGCGGAGACTCTACAAGGACACCCTCAAAGCCTCCCTGATAAAGTGCAACATCCCCACCGACACCTGGGAGTCCCTGGTCAAAGACCGCCCTAAGTAGAGGAAGTGCATCCGGGAGGGCGCTGAGCACCTCGAGTCTCGTCGCCGAGAGCATGCAGAAAGCAAGCGCAGGCAGTGGAAGGAGCGTGCGGCAAACCAGTCCCACCCTCCCCTTCCCTCAACGACTATCTGTCCCACCTGTGACGGAGTCTGTGGCTCTCAAATTGGACTTTTTTTAAATTTAAAAATATACTTTATTCATATAAAAATTTGCACAAGACATTGGAAAGCAGGTCAGTACATTTGGATGCGGTCAGCAATTCCATACAATATATTTGGATGTTAACGGCAGTCCGTTCAGTACATTTGCTTACTTTACATTTCGAGGTACAATTCAGTACAATCCAGAATACATTGTAATACAGTCCTCACATTACGTTACATGTGGCACTATGCGATACATGGAATGGGTGAGGTACAGTTACATTTCTTTGCAACATACATTACTAAACAGAACTTGCATTATACATGGCACTACATAGGTGTTTTCAGATCATGGTGCTCTATGTATACAAAAGGTTTACAAGTACAGCCCGAGGGGAGTTTTATACTGATTCCAGCCCCTGGGTTTACCGTGGTGGAAGGGCTTTAAACTGTGGTCTTCCCCACCGTGCCTCAGCACGTACTCCTGGATCTTGGATTGCGCCAGTCTGCAACATAAGAACATAAGAACATAAGAATTAGGAACAGGAGTGGGCCATCTCGCCCCTCGAGCCTGCTCCGCCATTCAACAAGATCATGGCTGATCTGGCCGTGGACTCAGCTCCACTTACCCGCCCGCTCCCCGTAACCCTTAATTCCCTTATTGGTTAAAAATCTATCTATCTGTGATTTGAATACATTCAATGAGCTAGCCTCAACTGCTTCCTTGGGTAGAGAATTCCACAGATTCACAACCCTCTGGGAGAAGAAATTCCTTCTCAACTCGGTTTTAAATTGGCTCCCCCGTATTTTGAGGCTGTGCCCCCTAGTTCTAGTCTCCCCGACCAGTGGAAACAACCTCTCTGCCTCTATCTTGTCTATCCCTTTCATTATTTTAAATGTTTCTATAAGATCACCCCTCATCCATCTGAACTCCAACGAGTAAAGACCCAGTCTACTCAATCTATTATCATAAGGTAACCCCCTCATCTTTGGAATCAGCCTAGTGAATCGTCTCTGTACCCCCTCTAAAGCTAGTATATCCTTCCTTAAGTAAGGTCACCAAAACTGCACACAATACTCCAGGTGCGGCCTCACCAATACCCTGTACAGTTGCAGCAAGACCTCTCTGCTTTTGTACTCCATCCCTCTCGCAACACGCGGACATGGACATCTCCTTGCTCTGGAAGAGCAGCAAGTTTCGGCAAGATCATATTGGACTGCTGAGCCACCAAAGAACTCACCTCAGGAGGGACTGTCTATGATGAAGACACCTATAACTAATTGTGGCTTTAGCATAAAGTCTGACTGTACTGAAGCGGAATCTGTTTCGGCAGAGAGGCACTGACAGTGTCTGCTGATGAGCCAGGGGGTTTGAAAGCGTTAACCGGCTAAAAGCTCTGACATGATCAGTCACGCCTCTGTCACCCATGTCAGTGTTTGAACAGGACCAGACTGTACCAAGTGGGGGAAACGACAAAGCTGGGGAAGGTGAAGAAACACCTGGTGACAGAAAAATTGTCGGCTCACTTTCTGATTCAACATGTAGCGCGTCTCTGGGGGTATTAATGGTCTCACCGCCTGTAAAATAACATCACACTAACAAGCGTTGGTGTAGTCAGGAATAGCCTGCCGTCAGTCGGTGGTTGAATCTATGAATCAGCGGGCAGGTAACACGCTATAAAACTCACCCCTCCCTGTCCTGGGGCAGTTTGCAAGCGCTTCTCTCCATTGCAGCAAGTTCAGTGCAGGGCAGGCTGATTTACCTGGCTGGTAGCGACACAGTTTGGAGGTAATTTTTTTTTAGGGTGGAAACAGGATTTAACGAGATGCAGTCGGCCCGAGGAGTTAAACTCCATTACCACAACTAACTCCGGTCTGCGTTGCCAACTTTCAGACTTGTCAGAAGCAGCTGGAAATGCAGCGAGCTTGTTGGTGAATTGATCCCGGAGCCAGTCTCGCCGGCGGGAAGTTGGCGAATTAACATCTGTGTGTGGTTGTGGTGGCGGGACAGTCTCCTGAGCAAACATGGAAGGTAAATGAGCCCGAACTGTTTATGTTGCACTCTCTCTGGGGTTTTTGCAATCGCTGGAGCCCAGATAAGAGCTCGCAGACTGACAAGGAGTGGGACTTCGCAGGAGCGAGATTGAGGTGTGTGCGGGAACAGGAAATCGGGAAACTCTCGGTTCTTCTGTCCTTGTTCCCTGCTTTGGCTGAATTCAGATCATAAGAACATAAGAAATAGGAGCAGGAGTAGGCCATCGGGCCCCTCGAACCTGCTCCACCATTTAATACGATCATGGCTGATCCGATCATGGACTCAGCTCCACTTCCCCGCCCTCTCCCCATAACCCCTTAATCCCATAAAGTTTAAGAAACTGTCTATCTCTGTCTTAAATATATTCAATGACCCGGCTTCCACGGCTCTCTGGGACAGTGAATTCCACAGATTTACAATCCTCTGAGAGAAGAAATTCCTCCTCCTCTCAGTTTTAAATGGGCGGCCCCTTATTCTAAGATTATGCCCCCTAGTTCTAGTCTCCCCCATCAGTGGAAACATCCTCTCTGCATCCTCTCTGCATCCACCTTGTCAAGCCCCCTCATAATCTTATGTGTTTCGATAAGATCACCTCTCATTCTTCTGAACTCCAATGAGTAGAGGCCCAACCTGCTCAACCTTTCCTCATCAGTCAATCTCTGGAACCAATTGTGGGATGATCGCCTCCAACTGGGGCTCCTGATCTCCCAGTTGAGTTTTGAGACATGGTTTGATGGTTTGCAGAGATGAGAAAATGTCTCTTCCCCTCTCTCCTTCCCACACCCACCAGAGCAGAGGCAAAGCCCTGGGGGGGGAGGGGGGGGCAGGGGGCAGGGCAGAGAGACACACCTTGACGATAGCTCCTCATGGTGCTGTCTGGTTGCATCGAGCATCAGAAAGACTTGCATTTACATAGTGCCTTTCACCACCACAGGACATCCCAAAGCACTTCACAGCCAATGAAGTACGCTTGGAGTGTAGTCACTGTTGTAATGTGGCACCTAATTTGTGCTCGGCAAGCTCCCACAAACAGCAATATGATAATAACCAAGTAATCTGTTTTTTGTAACTATTCTGTTGATTTTAGGGAGAAATATTGGCCAGGACATCGGGGATAACTCTCCTGCTCTTCCTTCTTCGAAATAGTGCTGTGGGATCTTTTACATCCACTCGAGAGAGCAGACAGGGTCTCGGTTTAATGTCTCATTCGAAAGACGGCACCTCTGACAGTGCAGCACTCCCTCAGTACTGCACTGGGAGAGTCAACCTGGAATTTTGTGCTCAAGCCCATTAAGTGGGACTTGAACCCACAACCTTCTGACCCAGAGGTGAGAGTGCTGCCCACTGAGCCAAAGGAGGCACTCTCAGAATTGTTGGGTGAATATGGGACATACCAAATCAGCAGACATTGGTTAGATGCAGGAAGAATGTTCCCGATGTTGGGGAAGTCCAGAACCAGGGGTCACAGTCTAAGGATATGGGGTAAGCCATTTAGGACCGAGATGAGGAGAAACTTCTTCACCCAGAGAGTGATGAACCTGTGGAATTCTCTACCGGAGAGTTATTGAGGCCAGTTCGTTAGATATAGTCAAAAGGGAGCTAGCTGTGGCCCTTATGGCTAAAGGGGTATAGAGAGAGAAAGCAGGAATGGGGTACTGAAGTTCCATGATCAGCCATGATCGTATTGAATGGCGGTGCAGGTTCGAAGGGCAAAATGGCCTACTCCTGCATCAATTTTCTATATTTCTATGGTCACCTTTGGACAGGTATGTGTGTGCGAAGGAGCTATAAAGAGTGAAGTTTTATTACCTAGTTTTTCCTAGGGTGTTAAATGACATTTTCATCACAAAATTGGTTCTTGATCTCGGGCGGTTTTTAATTATTTGTAACTACGTGGGGACTAAAGGCTGGTTCCTGCTTGGGTTTCTCCCTGTTCCTGTACACACGCACATGCGCACACACACACACGTTGTGTCCACTGTGGCTCAGTAGGTAGAACTCTTGCCTCTGAGCCAGGAGGTTATGGGTTCAAGTCTTATTCCAGAGAATTGAGCATCAAATCTAGGCTGACACTCCCAGGACAGTGCCGAGGGAGTGCTGCACTGTTGGAGCTGCTGCCTTTTGGATGAGACATCAAACTGAGGCCCCGTCTACGCTCTCACACGTAACGGACCCCATGCCACTATTTTCAAAAAGAACAGGGGAGTTATAAGAACATAAGAATTAGGAACAGGAGTAGGCCATCTAGCCCCTCGAGACTGCTCCGCCATTCAAAAAGATCACGGCTGATCTGGCCGTGGACTCCGCTCCACTTACCCGCCCGCTCCCCATAATCCTTAATTCCCTTATTGGTTAAAATGTCCCCGGTATCCTGGGCCAATATTTGTCCCCCAATCCGACATCGCAAAATCAAATTATCTGGGTCGTTGCTATTTGTGGGAGCTTGCTGTGCGCAGATTGTCTGCCGCGTTTCCCACATTACAACAGTGACTACACTCCTAAAGTATTTCATTGGCTATAAAGCACTTTGAGATGTCCGGTGAAACGCACTGTATAAATCGAAGTTTCTTTTTTTTTCCCCTTCTGTGTTGACCAAGGGTGAGGATCTAACCCGTTCCCAAGCCTCTGCTGATGGTCATTGTAACCAGGCACCACAATGAGGGGCTTGAGTGGGCTCCCCTCCCACCACCCATGGGATCTTTGTGGAGCGGGGTTACCAATTTCCTCCGCTCTGCTGTGAAGGATCCATCGGTGCTTGATGGATGTTTCCAAGGAATTGGCATCCATCCGGTGTCCGAGCTCCTGTAGCCAGTTGGGTTCAGTGCTGGGGGTGGGGGGGGTTATTTTTAGTGTTCTCCTCCCTCCCCTCTTTCCCCTATGCAGCTCACTGTCGAGACAAGGTGAGTATGGAGCCACTACAGTCCTTTAAACTGAGAAGTTGATGAGTTTGTGTCGTTTAGGTCCAGTCCAGTGGGAACAGCACCCTCGTGCATGCGGGCTCCTTGTGCATGAAACACAAAAAATTAGTATGCAGGTACAGCAAGTGATCAGGAAGGCCAATGGAATGTTGGCCTTTATTGCAAGTATAACAGTAGAGAAGTCCTGCTACAACTGTTCAGGGTATTGGTGAGGCCACAACTGGAGTACTGCGCGCAGTTTTGGTCTCCGTATTTAAGGAAAGATATACTTGCATTGGAGGCAGTTCAGAGAAGGTTCACTCGGTTGATTCCGGGGTTAATTGTTGAAGATAGGTTTGGCCCACATACATTGGAGTTCAGAAGAATGAGAGGTGATCTTATTGAAACCTGTAAGATAATGAGGGGGCTCGACAAGGTGGATGCAGAGAGGATATTTCCACTCATAGGGGAAACTAAAACTAGGGGACATAGTCTCAGAATAAGGGGCCGCCCATTTAAATCTGAGTTGAGGAGGGATTTCTTCTTTCGGGTTGTAAATCTGTGGAATTCTCTGCCCCAGAGAGCTGTGGAGGCTGGGTCATTGAATATATTTAAGGTGGAGATAGACAGATTTTTGAGCAATAAGGGAGTAAAGGGTTATAGGGAGCGGGCAGGGAAGTGGAGCTGAGTCCATGATCAGATCAGCCATGATCTTATTGAATGGTGGAGCAGGCTCAAGGGGCCAAATGGCCCACTCCTGCTCCTATTTCTTACGTTCTTATGTAGGATAACAAGTGATTTATAGTTCACAAACTACTTTGAAAGCTTGGCTCACTTGTATATGAACCCATTTCCCAAACTTCAGCGTGCTCATTCAGCTCAATGGCACAGGAATTCACAAAACGTTTGTCAAGGCTACACAATAAAACCAAACGCTCTCCTCCATCCCCTCCTGAAGGTACCGATTCCACAGACACCAGCTAGCCTCTGGGGCCCCAATCAAACCTCCATTGTCGAGGAGTCAGCCTCAACAGTTGTGTGTTGTCAGGCTATTGATCAGGGCCCAGGAGAGGCGCGAGTTCAGGGCCCAGAAGAGCCGAGAGCCCAGGGGCAGCACGGGTCAGCCCACACTGCGCTATGTGTGCGCACTGGGTCCGTGCAGCAGAGCTGGTCTCCAGTTAGTCTTGGTTAACCCTTGCCACTGGACCAAGACCTAGCTCGGTCAAGCCCGTGTGGTGGCTGGTGTGCAACGGTCACCACACGTTAAAAACATTCACGCACAGGCGGCGTCCGTCCTTTTACAACTATTTACAATCTATTTTAACGACTTGGAAGAAGGGACTGAGTGAAGGGTTATGGGGACTGGGCAGGGAAGTGGACCTGAGTCCATGATCGGATCAGCCATGATCGTATTAAATGACGGAGCAGGCTCGAGGGGCCTTATGGCCTACTCCTGCTCCTATTTCTTATGTTCTTATTCACTTAGTGCTTGATTCACTTTGTTGGGTTCACTGTGCCATGCGCTCTGAGTGGGATGTACTGGCCATCTAGTCTCTGCCTAGCCTGAGGGCCACTTGTTTCTCTCCTTGTGGGCGAGAGGAGGAGATAGTAGCTCTCAGAGGATGGTTCCTCCTTTTATAAGTTGCAGGCACTATTTTGTCATTGGTTAATTATCCAGTGGTTGCAAGGTCTGCATCATACACTCTCTCATTTAAAATGCATTTAGCTTTGCGGCTAGTGGTTGATCAGTGTGGCAGGACACAAGAAAATATTTTTTCCAGGGCTACGGGGAAAGTGTGGGGGACTGGGACTGGCTGAGGTGCTCCTGCAGAGAGATGGCATGGGCTCGATGGGCCGAATGGCCTCCTTCTCTTCTGTAACCATTCTCTGATTCTAGGGGCTAGACTTTCCACTTTGTTGGCTATCGCCCAAAAAATGGGCCATGTTCCAGCCTTGATGTGTGGGCAATGTGTGGGCAATCGCCTTAGCGATGGATAGAGAACTGGTTGGCAGACAGGAAGCAGAGAGTCGGGATAAATGGGTCCTTTTCAGAACGGCAGGCAGTGACTAGTGGGGTGCCACAGGGCTCAGTGCTGGGACCCCAGCTCTTTACAATTTACATTAATGATTTGGATGATGGAATTGAGTGTAATATCTCCAAGTTTGCAGATGACACTAAACTGGGTGGCGGTGTGAGCTGTGAGGAGGACGCTAAGAGGCTGCAGGGTGACTTGGACAGGTTAGATGAGTGGGCAAATGCATGGCAGATGCAGTATAATGTGGATAAATGTGATGTTATCCACTTTAGGGGCAAAAACACGAAGGCAGAATATTATCTGAACAGCGGCAGATTAGGAAAAGGGGAGGTGCAGCGAGACCTGGGTGTCATGGTTCATCAGTCATTGAAAGTAGGCATGCAGGTACAGCAGGCGGTGAAGAAGGCAAATGGTATGTTGGCCTTCACAGCAAGGGGATTTGAGTATAGGAGCAGGGAGGTCTTACTGCAGTTGTACAGGACCTTGGTGAGGCCTCACCTGGAATATTGTGGTCAGTTTTGGTCTCCTAATCTGAGGAAGGACATTCTTGCTATTGAGAGAGTGCAGCGAAGGTTACCAGACTGATTCCCGGGATGGCGGGACTGACATATGAGGAGAGACTGGATCGACTGGGCCTGTGTTCACTGGAGTTTAGAAGGATGAGAGGGGATCTCATAGAAACATATAAAATTCTGACGGGATGGGACAGGTTAGATGCAGGAAGAATGTTTTCGATGTTGGGGAAGTCCAGAACCAGGGGTCACAGTCTAAGGATAAGGGGTAAGCCATTTAGGACTGAGATGAGGAGAAACTTCTTCACTCGGAGAGTTGTTAACCTGTGGAATTCCCTACCGCAGAGAGTTGTTGAGACCACTTCATTGGATATATTCAAGAGGGAGTTAGATGTGGCCCTTGCGGCTAAAGGGATCAAGGGGTATGGAGAGAAAGCAGGAACGGGGTACTGAGGTGAATGATCAGCCATGATCATGTTGAATGGTGGTGCAGGCTCGAAGGGCCGGATGGCCTACTCCTGCACCTATTTTCTATGTTTCTATGTTTCTATGATCTCGGCAATGTGAGCCGAAAGTTGGGCCGGCAATTTTCCAGTGCTGTTCCGGCCCAACTTTCCACTTTTGAGACAAAATGGGTGATTGCCTGCCTTTTTGGGCGATTTTTATATGGGCACTAGCCCAGCGATCTCCAGTGGAAAGTCTAGCCCATGGTCGCTACTTCGAACTGCTCATGCCTTAGATGTAGCAGACTTCAGGAGGACATGGGCAGGTACATGGTGCATGCAAATTAGCCTTGGGTGTGAAATATTACATGGTATTTACCGCACAGAAAGGGGCTATTTTGCCTAATGGGTCCATGCCGATGTTAGCGCTCCACATGAGCATGAGTGATGCACTTCAGGACAAAGAACATGGAGAGGCAGTATAATGTGGTACTATTTTGGGGGGTACAAGAGCAGGGGGGCCCAGGTACATATTTGCAAATCTTTTGAATATGATCGGAGCGGCGAGAGATCGGGGGCGGAGGAGCGGCGAGAGATCGGGGCGGAGGAGCGGCGAGGGATCGTGGCGGAGGAGCGGCGAGGGATCGTGGCGGAGGAGCGGCGAGAGATCGTGGCGGAGGAGCGGCGAGGGATCGTGGCGGAGGAGCGGTGAATGAGGGTTCGGGGCCCAGAAGAGCCGAGGGCCCAGGGGCAGCACGGGCCCAGCCCACACTGGGCTATGTGAGCGCACTGGGTCCGTGCAGCAGAGCAGGTCTCCAGCCGTCCTGGTTAACCCTTGCCACTGGATAAAGATCGAGCTCTGTCAAGCCCCGTGTGGTGGCTGATGTGTGACGGTCACCACACGTTAAAACAATCCAGGCACAGGCATCTTCCACCCTTCAATTGGAGTTCAGGCCTGGAATATCGGGCCCTCCATTGGAACATCTGTGAACCCATCCCTTTTGGTGTGAAAGCAAGTGATCCTCGTTCGAGGGACTGCCGATGATGATAATGCTTCTGGCCATGTTGTGCGAATGGGTCAGAAGATCAACGCAGAACCAGTTGATTTAAAAAAAAAAATCTTCATTCTCGGCATGTGTGCCGTTACTGGAAAGGCTGAGAAATACATCGCCCACCACTAGTGGAACCGGTGGCTGACTTTAATCCCCCGGAATTAGCTGGCAGCTAAAGACAAGACTGGTGTCTTGTTTGGGTGGGGCGGGGCGGGGAGGTTTGTGGATCAGATTGGCTGCAATGTTGCTGGATCAGTGTCGATAAACGTCGGGCTGGGGTGTGTCCCTGCGCCGTGGTGAAAGATGGAATATAGTGGCACAGAGCCTGGTATAACACTGGCCTGCCAAACATGGGTGGCACCGTATTTGAAATCCGCCTTTGAAATCAGGAGCTGAATCTCTGAACTATATCGTCTGCAATTTCAGTTGACGTCTCAAAACTATAAACACAAATTAGTGGATTGATTTTCAGTCTGCGTGGTTTTTGATCAGGATAATTAAAGGTGTACCTTTGACGAACTCGCTAATGGTTGGGGGGGGGGGTGGTGTTAGAGTATGTGTAACTGCGCGATATAGTCTGGATGGTCCTAGCTTTTATCTCTGCTCTGATTTGGGTGTCTGCCAATGCAACGCTGCTCTTAAATCAAAGGCTATGGCTTCCAAAAGACTTGGGCGCTTAATCTAGGCTGTCACTTTAATGCAGTACAGAAGAACATAAGAATTAGGAACAGGAGTAGGCCATCTAGCCCCTCGAGCCTGCTTCGCCATTCAACAAGATCATGGCTGATCTGGCCGTGGACTCAGCTCCACTTACCCGCCCGCTCCCCGTAACCCTTAATTCCCTTATTGGTTAAAAATCTATCTATCTGTGATTTGAATACATTCAATGAGCTAGCCTCAACTGCTTCCTTGGGCAGAGAATTCCACAGATTCACAACCCTCTGGGAGAAGAAATTCCTTCTCAACTCGGTTTTAAATTGGCTCCCCCGTATTTTGAGGCTGTTCCCCCCTAGTTCTAGTCTCCCCGACCAGTGGAAACAACCTCTCTGCCTCTATCTTGTCTATCCCTTTCATTATTTTAAATGTTTCTATAAGATCACACCTCATCCTTCTGAACTCCAACGAGTAAAGACCCAGTCTACTCAATCTATCATCATAAGGTAACCCCCTCATCTCCGGAATCAGCCTAGTGAATCGTCTCTGTACCCCCTCCAAAGCCAGTATATCCTTCCTTAAGTAAGGTGACCAAAACTGCACGCAGTACTCCAGGTGCGGCCTCACCAATACCCTGTACAGTTGCAGCAGGACCTCCCTGCTTTTGTACTCCATCCCTCTCGCAATGAAGGCCAACATCCCATTCGCCTTCCTGATTACCTGCTGCACCTGCAAACTAACTTTTTGGGATTCATGCACAAGGACCCCCAGGTCCCTCTGCACCGCAGCATGTTGTAATTTCTCCCCATTCAAATAATATTCCCTTTTACTGTTTTTTTTCCCAACGTGGATGACCTCACACTTTCCAACATTGTATTCCATCTGCCAAACCTTAGCCCATTCGCTTAACCTATCCAAATCTCTTTGCAGCCTCTCTGTGTCCTCTACACAACCCGCTTTCCCACTAATCTTTGTGTCATCTGCAAATTTTGTTACACTACACTCTGTCCCCTCTTCCAGGTCATCTATGTATATTGTAAACAGTTGTGGTCCCAGCACCGATCCCTGTGGCACACCACTAACCACCGATTTCCAACCCGAGAAGGACCCATTTATCCCGACTCTCTGCTTTCTGTTCGCCAGCCAATTCTCTATCCATGCTAATACATTTCCTCTGACTCCGCGTACCTCTCTTCTGCAGTAACCTTTTGTGTAGCACCTTATCGAATTCCTTTTGGAAATCTAAATACACCACATCCATCGGTACACCTCTATCCACCATGCTTGTTATATCCTCAAAGAATTCCAGTAAATTAGTTAAACATGATTTCCCCTTCATGAATCCATGCTGCGTCTGCTTGATTGCACTATTCCTATCTAGATGTCCTGCTATTTCTTGCTTAATGATAGTTTCCCCACTACAGATGTTAAACTAACCGGCCTATAGTTTCCTGCCTTTTTTCTGCCCCCTTTTTTAAACAGAGCCGTTACATTAGCTGCTTTCCAATCCGCTGGTACCTCCCCAGAGTCCAGAGAATTTTGGTAGATTATAACGAATGCATCTGCTATAACTTCCGCCATCTCTTTTAATACCCTGGGATGCATTTCATCAGGACCACGGGACTTGTCTACCTTGAGTCCCATTAGCCTGTCCAGCACTACCCCCCTCGTGATAGTGATTGTCTCAAGGTCCTCCTTTCCCACATTCCTGTGACCAGCAATTTTTGGCATGGTTTTTGTGTCTTCCACTGTGAAGACTGAAGCAAAATAATTGTTTAAGATCTCAGCCATTTCCATATTTCCCATTATTAAATCCCCCTTCTCATCTTCTAAGGGACCAACATTTATTTTAGTCACTCTTTTCCGTTTTATAGATCTGTAAAAGCTTTTACTATCTGTTTTTATGTTTTGCGCAAGTTTACCTTCGTAATCTGTCTTTCCTTTCTTTATTGCTTTTTTAGTCATTCTTTGCTGTTGTTTAAAATGTACCCAATCTTCTATTTTTCCACTAACCTTGGCCACCTTATACGCATTGGTCTTTAATTTGATACTCTCCTTTATTTCCTTGGTTATCCACGGCTGGTTATCCCTTCTCTTACCGCCCTTCTTTTTCACTGGAATTTCTTTTTGTTGCGCACTATGAAAGAGCTCCTTAAAAGTCCTCCACTGTTCCTCAATTGTACTGAGGGAGTGCTGCACTGTCAGAGGTGCTGTCTTTCGGATGAGATGTTAAACAATGGAGTAGAAATCCTGCTTTCTCATTCCTGCGAGCATTCGACTAGATTTTAGAGAAAAAATGCGCACCTACCTGAAGCTGCTGCACCTGCTTGAGTTCCCGTTGCACAGGCCTCCTCTCCCTGCGCGTCGCAGCGCGTGCTCGTAGGCACGAGCGCAGGAGTCACGTGTGCCTGGACACCCAATCGCAGGTAAGCATTGTCTCATTCATAATAATGGGAACTTTGTAAGTTGGAGTTCCCATTATTGTGAATGAGAAATCCCCAAAACACTAATAATAATAAAAAAAGAAAATATACACAATATATTTAAGATTCATTTAAATTAAAGTTATTTATGTCTTATAAAAAATTATATATTTTCCCGATTTTAAAAAAAAAAACACTTTTTTAAAATTATGCCTTAAAATAAACTTACCATAGTGGGGAGAGTTTTTAAACAATAAAATATGTTTGCATAACTTTATTTTAATGTTTTTGTGTGCTTTAAAACACTTACGCCTGTAACAGTAGGCTATGTGCCTGCTTTTTCAGGCGCAAGACTTTTGAGGACATTTGCTGAGCAAGGTATGGGTAAATCCCGCAATTTTGCCCGTACAACTGTCCTCGCTCCCAATATGTGTTGGAGCTGTACAGCTCCAGCTTGATGTGTCGGAAAAGTCAGTTTTCAGTGCATACGCATTGTGCGTTGAAAACTGGCTTTTCCGATGTCTTCCCGGGTCCGTAGAAACGTCGTACAGGCCTGAGACGTCGGAATTTCTACCCCATTATTATCCCTCTGCCAACATCGCTGTTATTACGGCATTATTGTTTGTGGCTGGAACCCCCATGTGCAATTTGCCTGCACATTACAAGAGTAACCGCACTGCAAAACCAAATAATTAATTGGCTGTAAAGCGCTTAGGGGTCGTAAAAATGTAAGTTTCTTTTGAATTGGGTGATCTCCGCAGGGGTGTTCGGGGTGCGGTAATCATTCTCCCCTCTGCTGGAACCAACTGTTGGAAAAATTGGCCAAGGTTCCAATTCCACAACACGATCCACTGGGAACGTTGCATGGGGTGGACGGGTAGCATGGGATCGGGGTTGACTCATGCGGACCATCATCGTCCTGGGCAATCTCTCGAAATCGAGAATGAGTTCTTAGGTGGCCGAACAGTCCGATACGTGAGCCACAGTCCCTGGTCGCAGGTGGGACAGACAGACAGTCGTTGAGGGAAGGGGCGGGTGGGACAGGTTTGCCGCACGCTCCTTCCGCTGCCTGCGCTTGCTCTCGGCGACGAGACTCGAGGTGCTAAGCGCCCTCCCGGATGCACTTCCTCCACTTAGGGCGGTCTTTGGCCAGGGACTCCCAGGTGTCAGTGGGGATGTTCCACTTTATCAGAGAGGCTTTGAGGGTGTCCTTGTAACGTTTCCTCTGCCCACCTTTTGGCTATTTTTCCGTGAAGGAGTTCCGAGTAGAGCGCATGCGAACAATGTGGCCCGCCCAAGAGTGGGATCAATAGCCAGTTATTTCTCAACACCATTTCGGCTCTTGGTAGTCTGTCGTATCCAACAAAGACGTTGATGTGCTAATCAACAATGGCATGTGTCTTTAAATCACAGATAGATAGATTTTTAACCATTAAGGGTTACGGGGAGCAGACGGGTAAGTGGAGCTGAGTCCACGGCCAGATCAGCCATGATCTTGTTGAATGGCGGAGCAGGCTCGAGGGGCTCGATGGACTACTGCTGTTCCTAATTCTTGTGTTCTTATGTAATTGGCTGTCTCGGCCAATTCTGGATGCACATAATCTCTTGCACGTCGGACAAGGGAAGTTCGATGTGCCTGATGCTGACAGTACTGCCACCTGATGTCATCTATCTCTAGTGTCCCGCCGGCGTTGACATCGGCTTTCTTCGAAGGTCTGGCAGGCAGTCCTCGTGAGGGTTCGCCACTGGATTTTATTAGCTGCTGTATTCTCGAGGTCCTTTGGTCGGATGCCACAGTACTGGAGGTTAGCCTTGATGCAATCTTTGTAGCGCTTGCGGGGGCGCCCCTGGTGTCTTCGACCTTCACAGAGCTCGCCGTGAAGAAGCTGACAAGGGACCCTTGACTCATCCATGTGGATGACATGTCCAGCCCACCGGAACTGGGCTCGCATGATCATCACCTCGATGCTAGTTGATTGTGCTCTCTCCAGAACCTCAAGGTTTGACACCCGGTCTTGCCAGCGTATATGGAGTATAGATCTGAGACTGCGCATATGTAAAGCTTCCAACTTTTTGATGTGACGCCTGTCGGGTGTCCAGGTCTCCCATCCATAAAGGAAAGATGAGAGAACGACTGCTCTGTACACCAACCGTTTAGTTGACAGTCGGATGTGGTGGTGACTCAACACCTTAGTGCCCAAGCGACCAAGTGCCCGGCTGGCTTTGCAGATCCTTGCATCAATCTCCTTGTCCAAGGACCCATCACTCGATATGGAGCTGCCAAGGTACTTGAAGCTGTCCACTGTCTTTAGTTGTATACTGTCGATGGAGACTGTGGGAGCAGGTGCTGTGGTGCCAGGGGCAGGCTGGTCGAGAACCTCGGTTTTCCGAAGGCTGATGGTTAGGCCAAACCGTTCTGTTGCCTCAGAAAATTTGCTGAGTCTGAATTGTAGGTCACTCTCCTTGTGTGCCATGAGGGCGCAGTCGTCAGCAAAGTCGTCGGCTGGAGGCTGATCAGAGAGAAGCAAAGTTGTCACCCGAGCTGACCTGAGATCAACGAACTCGTTTCAACCCTGGATCCTTCCTCAAAGGGAAACGCATGGCTTTCAGTGTCAGCTGTGGCTCAGTGTGGGTAGCACTCTCGCGTCAAAGTGAGTCAGAAGGTTGTGGGTTGAACTCCCACTCCAGGGACTTGATCTAGGCTGACACACCCAGTGCAGCGCTGAGAGAGTGCTGCACGGTCGGAGTTGCTGTCTTTCGGATGTGACGTTAAACTGCGGTCCCGTCTGCTCTCTCCAGTGGACGTAAAAGACCCATTTCGAAGAAGAGCAGGGGCGTTATCCCCAGTGTCCTGAGGCCGATATTTATCCCTCAATAAACATAACATAAAAAAACAGATGATCTGGTCATGATCACATTGCTGTTTGTGGGAGTTTGCTGTGGGCAAATTGGTGTTTCCCACAGTGACTGCCAAAAGTGCTTTGAGACGTCCAGTGGTTGTGAAAGGCACTATGGAAATGTATAAGATTATGAGGGGGGCTTGACAAGGTGGATGCAGAGAGGATGTTTCCACTGATGGGGGAGACTAGAACTAGGGGGCATGGTCTTAGAATAAGGGGCCGCCCATTTAAAACTGAGATGAGGAGGAATTTCTTCTCTCAGAGGGTTGTGGATCTGTGGAATTCGCTGCCTCAGAGAGCTGTGGAAGCTGGGACATTGAATAAATTTAAGATAGTTTCTTCAACGTCAAGGGAGTGAAGGGTTATGGGGAGCGGGCAGGGAAGTGGAGCTGAGTCCATGATCAGATCAGCCATGATCGTCTTAAATGGCGGAGCAGGCTCGAGGGGCCGTATGGCCTACTCCTCTCCTATTTCTTATGTTCTTATGACAGGACACTCAACAACAACAACAACAACAAATACAACTTGTATTTATATAGCGCCTTTAATGTAGTGAAACATCCCAAGGTGCTTTGCAGGAGGATTACGAGAGAAAAATTCGACACAGCCGCACAAGTTAAAATTAGTACAGGTGACCAAATACTTGGTCAAAATCGGAGGTTTTAAGGAGCGTCTTGAAGAAGGAGAGAGTTAGAGAAGTTTAGGGAGGGAGTTCCAGAGTTTGGGGCCTAGGCAACTGAAGGCCTACTTCTGTTATGTTATGTTCTTATACAAAACATAGAAACATAGAAAATAGGTGCAGGAGTAGGCCATTCGTACCCTTCGAGCCTGCACCACCATTCAATAAGATCGTGGCTGATCATTCCCTCAGTACCCCTTTCCTGCTTTCTCTCCACACCCCTTGACCCCTTTAGCCGTAAGGGCCACATCTAACTCCCTTTTGAATATATCTAACGAACTGGCCTCAACAACTTTCTGTGGTAGAGAATTCCACAGGTTCACAACTCTCTGAGTGAAGAAGTTTCTCCTCATCTCGGTCCTAAATGGCTTACCCCTTATCCTTAGACTGTGACCCCTGGTTCTGGACTTCCCCAACATCGGGAACATTCTACCTGCATCTCACCTGTCTAAACCCGTCAGAATTTTAAACATTTCTATGAGATCCCCTCTCATTCTTCTAAACTCCAGTGAATACAGGCCCAGTTGATCCAGCCTCTCCTCATATGTCAGTCCTGCCATCCCGGGAATCAGTCTGGTGAACCTTCGCTGCACTCCCTCAATAGCAAGAATGTCCTTCCTCAGATTAGGAGACCAAAACTGTACACAATACTCCAGGTGTGGCCTCACCAAGGCCCTGTTCTTCTTATGTTCTGAAGTTCTTATGTCTGTCTTTCTTTCCTTGGGTTCTAAAGTGTTTTTTTTTATTTCTCCCCCCCCCCCCCCCCCCCCCCCCCCCCCAACCTAACCCTCCTTTTCAGGCTGAGGAGAACGCTGTACCTTGGAGGCGAGACTTGACACGGCGGCGGAGTTTCTCGCCGGGGGGGGTGCCGGACGAGACGCGTGGGCCGGGATGCAGGAGGAGTGCCGGGTCTGCGCGGCGGAGCTGAGGGGTAACCAGCGGCGCTGGCTGTTCAGCTCGCGGGCGGCGGCGGCGGCAGACCTGCGGGCGGTGCTGTCGCACGTGCTGGGCCGGCGGGTGTCCCGCGACGGCCGGGGGGAGTTCCTGTGCGGCAAGTGCGCCGGCGCCCTGGAGCGGCTGTACCGCTTCGACGCGGTCATCGCCCGGGTCCAGGCCCTCTCCGTCGACAAGGTCCGCCGGCTGCTGGCCGACCGGGACGCGCTGGGCCGCTGCCTGCGCCACCTCTACGCCCGGCGCCAGCCTGCGCCCGGCGGCTGGACCCCCCCTGCCCCGGGCCTGGCCCCCAGCGGCCCGTACCTCTCGCTGCTGCAGGGCGACCTGGCCCTGTCCGCCTACGAGTGCTGGTCGGAGCCCGGCAGCGGCGACCCCGGCCCCTGCCCCAACCGGGGCTGCTTCAGCTGCCGCGCCCTGCGGGTGCCGGACGCCAGCTACAAGTCGGTGTGTAAAGTGCCCCGCCGCCTGGCCAGGGCGCTGGCCGGAGGGGACCTCCACCGGCTGTCCCGCGACAAGTCGCGCAGCATGCCGCTGGACTGGCTGCGAGCCCCGGAGCGGCGGGGCTCCGGCAGCAGCAGCAACAGCAGCTCCGTGCCGTCGCTCGACGCTGAGCCCTCGCGGCCCGGCTCCCGCTCACTGTCGGTCTCTTCCTTCGGCGCGGTCCCAGGCTCGGAGCCCGAGGCCGAGGATCGGGCCTTCGACGACGCACCGGCTCCGGATCGCTCACTGGCCGCCCTGGCGCGATGGATCAGCGGCATTGTCTATCGGCCCGTCCACACCCTGCCCAGCAGCAAGATCCCGATCCGCGTCGGGAGCGGCACAACACCGGCGCTGAGCGGCCCGGCAACCCCCAGGCGACAGCTCAGTTTCCATGGAGACGCGGAGCCCGTTCAGGACTGGATGTGTGACTTCTCTTCCGAATATCTCCCCTTCAATCTGGAGGCAAGCACCGTTTTTTTTTCCTTTTACACATTCAGTCCTCATCCATTCCTTTACATAAGAACATCAGAAATAGGAGCAGGAGTCGGCCACACGGCCCCTCGAGCCTGCTCCGCCATTTAATACGATCGTGGCTGATCTGATCATGGACTCAGCTCCACTTCCCTGCCTGCCCCCTTATCCCCTTATCGTTTAAGAAACTGTTTATCTCTGTCTTAAATTTATTCAATGTCCCGGCTTCCACAGCTCTCTGAGGCAGCGAATTCCACAGATTTGCAACCCTCAGAGAAGAAATTCCTCCTCATCTCAGTTTTAAATGGGCGGCCCCTTATTCTGAGATTATGCCCCCTAGTTCTAGTCTCCCCCATCAGTGGGAACATCCTCTCTGCATCCACCTTGTCAAGACCCCCTCATAATCTTATACGTTTCGATAAGATCACCTCTCATTCTTCTGAATTCCAATGAGTAGAGGCCCAACCTCCTCAACCTTTCCTCCTAAACCAACCCCCTCATCCCTGGAATCAACCGAGTGAGCCTCCTTTGAACTGCCTCCAAAGCATGACTGGAGGCCTTTATTACCTCCAGACTTGACTATCCCAACGCACTCCTGGCTGGCCTCCCACATTCTACCCTCCGTAAACTAGAGGTGATCCAAAACTCGGCTACCCCGTGTCCTAACTCACACCCAGTCCCGCTCGCCCATCACCCTCTGTGCTCACTGCCCCTGTGTCCTAACTCGCACCAAATTCCACTCACCCATCACCCCCTGTGCTCGCTGACCTACATTGGCTCCTGGTTAAGGAATGCCTCAATTTCAAAATTCTCATCCTTGTTTACAAATCCCTCCAGGGTCCTCGCCCCTCCCTATCTCTGTCATCTCCTCCAGCCCCACAACCGCCCCCGAGATGCCTGCACTCCTCAAATTCTGCCCTCTTGAGTTGGTGGGCTGCCTCTTTGAGCAGTTGGTTCAGCAACTCCATATTGCCAAATATGTAGCGTGGAAGTCACCTAGAAAGAAAGAACTTGTATTTGTATAGCGCCTTTCACGGCCTCAGGAGTTGCCAAAGTAGTTTTTTTTTTTAAGTGTAGTCACTGTTGTAAGATAGGAAGTGCGGCAGCCAATTTACGCACAGCAAGCTCCCACAAACCTCAATGTGATAATGACTGGATGATCTGTTTGTGTTGTTGATTGAGGGATAAATATTGGCCCAGGACAATAGAGAGAACTCCCCTGTTCTTTTTCGAAATTGTGCCATGGGATTTCGGTTTAATGTCTCATCTGAAAGACGGCACTTTCGACAGTGCAGCGCTCCCTTAGCACTGCACTGGGAGCGTCGGCCTGGGTTTTTGAGCTCCAGTCTCTGGAGTGGGTCTTGAACCCACAACCTTCTGACTCACAGGTGAGAGACAGAGAGAGGCAGACCACTGAGCCACGGCTGACTGACTGGATAAGGGTGAGAGGTTCCCTTCCCTGAGGGGTACTGGTGAACCAGTGGGGTGTATACATCATCCAGCATTTCATGTTCTCCCACCAGTTAACTAATTCATAGAATGCAATTTCACAATGTGCCATAAAGTCTCCACTTGGCAAATTGTGACTCATTGTGTCGCTCATGGTTCAATTGACAAGGACACTGCTGAAGACAGCAAAGATCCAGATTGAGTTCCTGGTGGTAGCAGCACAAGGCTCCCCTCGGGTACAAAGGGGCAATAATTGGGGTTGACTAACCTGCCAAAGGTCCAATCTAGCATTTGAAAATGATGTCCTTTTTTAAAGTGAAAGTTAGTGAGGAATTTCAGATGTCCTGTGTCGTCATCAAGCATTCCGAGGTGCGTTGGCATAGTTGGATGCAATAATAATAACAAGTTGTATTTATATAGCGCCTTTAACGTAGTGAAACACCTATAGGAGTATTGTGAGATTTTTAAAATTTGACACTGAGCCACATTAGCAGAAATTAGCGCAGCTGACCCAGAACTCGGAGGTAGGTTTTAAGGAGTGTCTTGAAGAAGAAAAGAGAGGTTTAATGAGGGAGTTTCAGAGCCTGGGGCACAGGCAGGTGAAGGCACACCCACCAATTGAGCGATTTATAATCGGGGATGCTCAGGAGGGCAGAATTAGAGGAGCGCAGACATCTCGTGGGGAGGGGGACTGAAGGCGATTACAGAGATCGGGAGGGGCGAGGGCCATGGAGGGATTTGAGAATTTTGAGGCGTTGCTTAACTGGAAGCCAATGTCGGTCGGCGAGCACAGCGGGTGATGGGTGAGCGGGACTTGGCGCGAGTTAGGACACGGGGCTGCCGAGTTTTGGATCACCTCTAGTTTACGTCGGGTAGAACGTGGGAGGCCAGCCAGGAGTGCGTTGGAATAATCGAGTGTAGAGGTAACAAAGGCGTGGATGAGGGCTTCAGCAGCGGATGAGCTGAGGCAGGGACAGAGTAATGCTCGCTCTACGTTGCCCAACAATGTATCGCGGCTTCCTCCTCTGAGCATCCGCTATTGCAACAGTTTATTCATTTCATGCACCAACCATTTCTGGGCTTCTCTTAGTGAAGCTACAGACAGGAGGCCTGTTTCTAACCGCTTTTCCCAGTTCAGGGCTAAATATTTTTTTAATGTAGATTCTCCTGCGGCCACCTTTTTCTATTGCCTGCTTGTTTTTCTTTTCATTTGTCTTTTTCATTCGCACCCCATTGCTCCTGCAATCTGGAGATCTGCTCCCAACGTGTCGCTCTGACCATAATATTTGCCTCTTTAATTTGTATGAAGCTATTTTAATCTAGTTGTGTGCTCGTGGTTCAGTGCTGGGACCCCAGCTATTTACAATATACATTAATGATCTAGACGAAGGAACTGAATGTAATATCTCCAAGTTTGCAGATGACACTAAGCTGGGTGGTGGTGTGAGCAATGAGGGGGACGCTAAGAGGCTGCAGGGTGACTTGGACAAGTTAAGTGAGTGGGCAAATGCATGGCAAAGGCAGTATAATGTAGATAAATGTGAGGTTATCCACTTTGGGGGCAAAAACAGGAAGGCAGAATATTATCTGAATGGTGACAGATTAGGAAAAGGGGAGGTGCAACGAGACCTGGGTGTCATGGTACAACAGTCATTGAAAGTTGGCATGCAGGTACAGCAGGCGGTGAAGAAGGCAAATGGTATGTTGGCCTTCATAGCGAGAGGATTTGAGTATAGGAGCACGGAGGTCTTACTGCAGTTGTACAGGGTCTTGATGAGGTCACACCTTGAATAGTGTGTACAGTTTTGGTCTCCTAATCTGAGGAAGGACATTTTTGCTATTGAGGGAGTGCAGCGAAGGTTCACCAGACTGATTCCCGGGATGGCAGGACTGACATATGAAGATAGACTGGATCGACTAGGCTTATATTCACTGAAATTTAGAAGAATGAGAGGGGATCTCATAGAAACATATAAAATTCTGACGGGATTGGACAGGTTAGATGCAGGAAGAATGTTCCCAATGTTGGGGAAGTCCAGAACCAGGGGTCACAGTCTAAGGATAAGGGGTAAGCCATTTAGGACTGAGATGAGGAGAAACTTCTTCACCCAGAGAGTGGTGAACCTGTGGAATTCTCTACCACAGGAAGTTGTTGAGGCCAGTTCGTTAGATATATTCAAAAGGGAGTTAGATGTGACCCTTACGGCTAAAGGGATCAAGGGTATGGAGAGAAGGCGGGAGTGGGGTACTGAAGTTGCATGATCAGCCATGATCATATTGAATGGTGGTGCAGGCTCGAAGGGTCGAATGGCCTACTCCTGCGCCTATTTTCTATGTGCCCCGAGCCATAGGACGCTAGCTTTGAGCTTGTTGATGTAGGGTTGAAGGGAAGCTCCGACCTTTGGATGCCCTGTTTGGTTCAGCTAGTCCTGTTTCTTAAAACATTTCTCGAGTGTTGGGCATTGTGCTGCTTGTTCCTGGCGTAGAAAATTTGACACTGAGCCGCATATGTAGAAATTAGCGCAGCTGACCAAAAGCTCAGATATGTTTTAAGGAGCATCTTGAAGGAGGAAGGAGAGGTGGAGAAGTTTATGGAGCGAGTTCCAGAGCTTGGGGGCCCAGACAACTGAAGGCACGGCCACCGGTGGTGGAGCGATTATAATCAGGGATGCACAGGAGGACAGAATTAGAGGAGAACAGACATCTCCGGTGGGGTGGGAGAGGAGATTACAGCCCCTCTTTTTTTTTTTTTCCCCCTCTTCCCACATAAGAATTAGGAGGCCATTTGTCCCTTTTGAGCCTGCTCTATCATTCAATAAGATCATAGCTACTCATCGACCTCAATTTCACTTTCCCGCCCAATCCCCATATCCCTTGACTCCCCTCGGATTCCCGTGTCCTAACTCGCACCAAGTCCCGCTCACCCATCACCCCTGTGCTCGCTGCCCAGTGTCCTAACTCGCACCAAGTCCCGCTCACCCATCACCCCTGTGCTCGCTGCCCAGTGTCCTAACTCGCACCGAGTCCCGCTCACCCATCACCCCCTGTGCTTGCTGCCCAGTGTCCTAACTCGCACCGAGTCCCGCTCACCCATCACCCCCTGTGCTTGCTGCCCAGTGTCCTAACTCGCACCGAGTCCCGCTCACCCATCACCCCTGTGCTCGCTGACCTACATTGGCTTCCGGTCAAGCAACACATCGATTTCAAAATTCTCATCCTTGTTTACAAATCGCTCCATGGCCCTCGCTCCCCGCTATCTCTAATCTCCCCAAAAATCTATCGATCTCAGCCTTGAATATATTCAATGACTGAGCATCCACTGCCCCCTGGGGCAGAGAATTCCAAAGATGAGTGAAGAAGTATCTCAAACTACATACAGCCATTGAATATTCTACATCTGTTCAGTGACCGCTTTTATAAAAAAAAACTGGGTTTCAATTGGCTGCATTGATCGGTAATCCTGAAACCGGTTTGGATCATTACTTTGGCCATGAGCTGTTAACATTATAGCACGTTGGTGCGCTGTGGGTAACGTGTGCAATGTTGCAGCTTTAACTGTCTGCCATGACAACTTGTGTTAATGAACTGCCGTAAACTTGAAATAAAAATCGCACGGCGTTTCACACATGGGTCAGGAACCGGTCGCTAGCTGTGAAAGGAAGAACGAGAAGGGGGAGGGGTGAGCAAGGGCTTGGTCGAACCACTTGGTTTAGAGAAGGTCTGTAAATGTCGAGGGGTTTAGAAGGGAGTACCAGAATAGGGCCAAGGGGGGGGTGTTGGTAGAGGGTTGGGAGAGCGAGAGAGATTCTCCAGTGGGCTTCGCTAAGGCTGAGGATTGATGCAGATGAAGACATTTGAATGTTAATATCCACACAGGGTCAAGGAGACAGGACGGAGATGATGACCTTGGTACAGGACATATCCATGTGGCAGAGTTTTGGACAATTGGAGAAAAACCTGTATTTCTAATAATATCTTTTATTTATATAGCGCCCTTCACGACCACTGGACGTCTCAAAATTCGTTACAGCCAATGAAGTATTTTTGGAGTGTAGTCCCTGTTGTAATGTTGGAAATGCAGCAGCCAATTTGCACACAGCAAGCTCCCACAAACAGCAATGTGATAATGACCCAAATAACCTGTTTTCGTTATGTTGATTGAGGGATAAATATTGGGCCCAGGACACGGGGATAACTCCCCCCCCCCCCCCCCAGCTCTTCGAAATAGTGCCATGGGATCTTTTACATCCATCGGAGAGAGCAGACAGGGCCTCGGTTTAACGTTTTGTCCGCAAGACGGCACCTCCGACAGTGCGGCGCTCCCTCAGCACTGCACTGGGTGAGTCCGGTCCGCCTGGATTTAGGCGCTCCAGTCTCTGGAGTGGGGTCTTGAACCCACAACCTTCTGACTCGGAGGCGAGAGTGAGACCCACCTGAGCCACAGCGAAGGGAGTGGGGAAGCTAGTCGCTGCCTGTGCTCTTCAGTCACCGGTCTGTATTATGTCCGAGTGTGAACCTGCGGAGAGGACAGGGACCACCTTCCTGCCACATCCCCCTGACCTGCTGCTAGAGGGCGAGACCCATATGGAATGATATTTTTGGCCCCCTCCTCTCCTTCTCCATGCACGGTAGCTGTATCCAAACTGATCTCCGCCCATTGAATGATTGTCACATCTTTGGTTGTTTGCTTATCTCAACCTTGGCCAACAGAACTATTCTGTGGCACTGCACCTTTTGACTTGCTGCGACAGGTGAGACGTCCGAAATCCAGAAACCTCGGGACCGAGGCTGTTCCGGATTCCGAGTATTTCCGGAATTTGCCTGGGCTGAGGTAGGCAGGGAAGGGGGTGGCGGGGGGGGGGGGTGGAATCACTCGAGCTGTCAGAGCGGGGTGGGGGAGTTCGTGTCAGGAAGGGTCGTGAGGGCTGCCAGAGGTCAGGGGCGGGGGTGGGTGGAGGGAGATCGGGCCGAGATTAGGATAGGGAGGTCGGGCCGCGGGGAGATCAGGCGGCCGGAGGTCGGGCCAGGGCGGGGAGTTGGGCTGCCGGAGGTCTGTGGGGGGAAGGGGGTGGGGAAGGGAGTGGTGGGGGGGGGGTGGTGGTGGTGGGGAAGGGAGTGGTGGTGGTGGGTG